>NC_079171.1:63920656-63940656 GCF_947568905.1 Ostrea edulis
ATCTAGGCCTACTCTAGTAAAAAAAAAAACCCACCAAACTTTGATATATCAATTATAACAAACCACGGTAAAAACTCTCATACAGTAAAAACATTGATTTACTATGGTAAAAACATTGATTTACTATGGTAAAAACATTGATACAGTAAAAACATTGATTTACTACAGTAAAAACATTGATTTACTACAGTAAAAACATTGATACAGTAAAAACATTGATTTACTATGGTAAAAACATTGATTTACTATGGTAAAAACACCGATCGATACGTTGACTTTTACGAGCGAATACGTAATTTCCAGCTTGATATGCATTTTTGCACGCCGGTCTGACATGTGATATGGATTTTCGGTCGTTGATATCGGCTGTTGTGACGTCACCCGTATCACACAGCGCAGAATCTGCATAATCATTACCAAGTATATATGATAATGTTTTTATCAGTCATTAATATATATTCCTAGGCCATTTAGAGATTTTGAGAAAAACATTGCTTCCGTCTGGTATCATAATTTTCTCAGTTAATGCCCCTCTAAAGGATGCATTTATCGGGCCCCAAATTTGTACCTCTTCCGCCTCCTAAAGGGGATTGGTGGATGGGATAAAAACCCAAACATGGCAGTAAATGACCTCTAGCACTCACTGTTTAAAAGTTATTAGCATGGCTAAAGTTTATGACAGATGGGACAAAAACAGTACCACCCCACCCTCCCGATACTCATGTAAAATATCAAAGCTCTAGCACTCACTGTTTAAAAGTTATTAGCATGGCTAAAGTTTATGACAGACGGGACAAAAACAGTACCCCCCCCCACCCCACCCAGGGTAATAATAACTTTTAAACAGTGAGTGCTAGAGCTTTGATATTTCACATGAGTATTCCTTGTGACAAGACCTTTCCCTGGAAATCAATGTATCAATGTTTTTACCATAGTAAACCTTTTGACCTTGGCATTTGACCTACTTAAAAAAGACGACATTGGTTATAACTTCTAAATGGTAAATATTAGAGCTTTCACACTGCACATGAGAATTTCTTGTGACAAGATCTTTCTACTGGTACCAAGATATTTGTCCTTGTGACATTGACCATCTGGCCATTATGGGGGGGGGGGGGTGTATTTGTTTTAAAATGCTCTAAAGAAGGGAGGTTTGGGGTTGCTCCACAGTAGGAAGGGTTGGGGTTGCAACACCCATACCTTTCCAGTGGCGGATCCAGGATTTGTTAAAACACGCATTCTGAGAGTATCGCATAGCAACATATAGTTCCTACCGGTGGCAAAAATTATTGGACCGCAACAATATTCGTAGTTCATAATGTAGGTTATGATAAAAGGGAACCAGGGTATGAATGGTTGGAAATGAACTACAACTCAGGTACAAAGACTAGACCAAGAAAAAATTAAAATTAATCTGCAACTTGTACTAAGCAATGAACCGAATATCAAATGAATATCTACTAGCACAAAAAAGTCCAGAAGACTGAATTCATGCTGTTTTTCTAAGTCCAAGGGCCATAACTTAGTAAAAAATCAAAGGACTGAGACAAAACTTCAACTGGGTCTGTAACTTGTTATGGCAAAGCAATGTGCCAAATATGAAATAAATATCTGCAAGAACAGAGAAAAATTGTGGAAAACTGATTTACCGGATTGACGGAGTGCAAGCTTCAAGTCCCTTCGACTTCGTCGGTAGGGGACTAAAAAGAAGGGGGAAGGGGTATAGACTGACAGAGGGCCTGTAGTCTCCAGGGCTTTGGTTCTTTTGGTTACTGTCAAGGGTTATTCTAGCTGTACTTTATTCTTAATAAAATCAATATAACACCATTGAATCATTTATGCACTTGTTTGTGTGTATAATGTCAAATCTTATGCTTTTGCTGTTGTTCTATTTTTCTAAATCTTTTTTATGGATACTAAGGAAAGGGGAAGGCTCGAGTCCCCCTCTAAATCCACGACGGCTCATCCTCTAGATCCGACATTGAACAAGGACTTGTGCGTGTTATTTTACACTCTCTGTTACAGTCCATTTTAAAGTGTAAGCGATAAAACGGAGATACAGTGAATGTAAGCGATAAAAGAAAAATACAGTGAATGTAAGCGGTTTACTTTGTAAATAAATGATTATAGGTTACGCATGACTTTGTAAATAAATGATTATTGGTTACGCATGACCTTGTAAATAAATGATTATTGGTTACGCATGACCTTGTAAATAAATGATTATAGGTTACGCATGACCTTGTAAATAAATGATTATAGGTTACGCATGATTTTGTAAATAAATGATTATAGGTTACGCATGACCTTAGTTATACATGATTTCGATGGATACAAAACTAACCAATCACACTGCTGTATTCAAATTCATTCATTTATTCTAGTTATGTGAATGAAAAAACTCTCCTGTACAAAAATACATATAAAATAGAATCATTTCAGAACCGCTGCGATTGTTCAGACCCAGTAACTTGCTGAATTTGTCAGCTGTCAATATACCTCACGCTAGAAGACGGGGGCGGGTCATTAAATTTGGTCAACTGCTTAAGACTGAGTAAGGGGGTCATGCAAGTACCTGTTTCTAAATAAAGACGAGGAAAAAAATCATGCATTGTTGAATGATGTAAATCAAGTGTTGTGACGCATTTTGTCAGCTTTAAAGCCAAAATAATTCACTGGTTTACATCACAGTGTTACTGAAATGATTCTACATAATCCAAAACACGATAGACATGTACAGCAGATACCCCCCCCCCCCCCCCCTTCTGTTATAACTCGTTATTGTACAGCAGATACCCCCCCCCCCTCTGTTATAACTCGTTATTGTACAGGAGATAACCCCCCCCCCCCCCCCCGTTATAACTCGTTACCGTCTTCATTACAGAGGTGTCGGTTATCACACAATAACATAATGGCTTCATAAGCCAGTGGTTGGAAGTCTTATATAGTTCTTCATTAAAAATACTGTCTGATGACAAGGACGATGAGAAAGATGTGACAATGTAGATGATGATCAGATGATATGATGGTCAGCCTCAGACCGGTGGACAGTCGTAAATGTGTACAGCACGGTCATCTGATACGGACACGATTTTGGACCCTGCACAATTGTATTTTGCACTCCATACCTACAAAGTAAAAAACAAATGTGTATAGATCAAATGTATGTAAATATAAATACAGTTGTGTATAGATCTAAATATACAGTTGATTTTCGGTTTCTCGAACACCGATATCTCGAATACCATGGGTATGTCGAAGTAAGTCGAAAGTCACAAACACTTATTCTTTCCCCCTCGATATCTCAAATCTTCGGATATTTCTAAGTTTTTTCTTGATCCATCGAGTTTGAGATAACAAAGTTTGACTGCACATTCATTGAACAGAAATTAACCCGGCACGGATCAATAGTTACAATACATGACTGATGTGCTTCTCATTAATTCTGCTCCTCATTGTGGAGAATGCCTGTTTTGAAAATTATTCCACACATGTTGTCCCATTCATTGATCACAAAGAGGCATCATTAGAAGAGCAGATTTTGGTGAATCTATACTTCTTTCCCTATATAACAATTATTCCATGTATACTTTGGCATTAAATAAATATACAAAACTCTACACCTCCCTCTCCTTGGATCCTCCCCATGAAAAATTGGATCTCCCGCCACCAACTGATAGTGTAAAAGTAGACTGTATAATGTATCACAACCAAAATAAAATTTACTTCATATAGATATAGATGCTTAGACATGATACAATTTATACACGTCAATACGTTTCAACCAAATGGACCCCCCCCCCCACCCTCTGAGTGATTTCCCCCTCTCCCACCCCCCCCCCCCCTTTCTGGGTGGAGCAGCCTCTCTCTGACGGATACTGACCTGGTCGGAATGATCGTAGAACGTGTGGACACACTGCCGGCTGCCGGCATTCCATATTTTGACTGTCTTATCTGATGAACTGCAGGAAAAAATATACAAATCAAAATAATCATCCAGAAAAATTAGGCAAGTGTGGAGAATGTTTTTATTTAAAAATTTAATATGAAAGCATAAAACGTCCTCAATCAAATTCAAATAAAGCTTATTTTCCTCTGTTATTACAGAGTGTCTTACTAAAATCTTTCATGCTCATCTTGCATAAAATCAAACACATATCTTGTGCTAACAAAATCATAAATCAGGAAAATATTTACCAACAAATACGATATATTTATGTATATCTCCTAAATCTATTTGTAATATGTGTAGAAATACAAAATGCTGAAATCGACATCTAAAATTAAAAATTTCTGAGTACCAACCTCGACACAAAGTGAGTATTGTCCGGACAGAAATCTACATTGAGGATCCAGGACCCGTGCCCAGACAAAGTCCCGACGGAGTTAGCATGTTGTCTGAAATAAGAAATTACGGAGTTAGGCCAAAAAAAATTAACAGTTTCTCAGGTCCCACCACATCCAGTGAAAAGGAACTGCCTGGAATTTATTTCATATTTGTTTATTTATGTAAATGAGGCAACTCTTTTGTTATAGATATTTATGTAAAACTTTCAAAAGGTTTTAATAAGATTGTAAGTATATTTTTGGCCTAATATCTAATTTGCTGTTTTTCCATTTTTTTTCTAATGTGAAACAAAAAGTTCAGTTTCTGCTCATAAGGGAAGCATATTGATCATCTCTCAACAAAATGAAATATCGACAAAATCCACCCAATAGGATGCCCACAAAAACGATTGATTGCATAGTACAGGTGTACTTAAATCAGAACCGGGTTCATATAAACCTAGTGTTCCGTGAATACTCACACATCATAGATCTTAATCTGGTTATCATCAGAACCGGGTTCATATAAACCTGGCGTTCCGTAAATACTCACACATCATAGATCATCAGAACCGGGTTCATATAAACCTGGCGTTCCGTGAATACTTACACATTATAGATCTTAATCTGGTTATTATCAGAACCGGGTTCATATAAACCTGGCGTTCCGTGAATACTTACACATCATAGATCTTAATCTGGTTATCATCAGAACCAGTTACCAACAGCTGAGAATCTGGTGAAAAACACAACGACCGGATTGGTTTGGCGTGACCTGAAATCAAAAATAGAAAACTGTAACAAGCCCCATTTCATTCACATCAAAAGCTATGACCACAAGCCCCATACCTAGGACCACAAGCCCTATACCTACGACCACAAGACCCATACCTACGACCACACGCTCCATACCTACGACCACACGCCCCATACCTACGACCACATGCCCCATACCTACGACCACAAGCCCCATACCTAGGACTATGACCACAAGCCCCATACCTAGGACTACGACCACAAGCCCCATACCTACATGTATGACCACAAGCCCCATACCTATGACCACAAGCCCCATACCTAGGACCACACGCCCCATACCTAGGACTATGACCACACGCCCCATACCTAGGACCGCAAGACCCATACCTAGGTCAAAGTTCATGGAACTTCATCTTAAGCTGGTGACATCTCTAAGCATTAAATTTCTTGAGTGGGTCGTAAAGTAAACATACAAATAAAGCATTAAAGCTGTATCTATTTATTCAGGAAACATTAACCTAGATTTAATTTGTAAAAATGCATTGCCATTAAGTGTTTAAGTATGATTACAATAATATCCGTGTAAATGTTGATTGTATTTCGAGTTCCACATGGTAACAACAGGTGTAAACATCACCTATTTCATTTGACAATGCCCTCCTCCCTGCATACTCTAAATTGTAATTTTCCTTTGACCATAATGATTTCCAAGAATAATTTCCAACCACATATGAAATATGTAGCCTTTGTACACCATTCAAGTCAGATTTACCACAATCCACAATCATCTTATAAAACAAATATAAAAACAAACAAAATTCTGATGTTAGAGTTATGTCCCTTATCAGAGAGACAATCAGCCTTAAATGTTTGCTGAGAATTACCTTCAAGTGTGTGAATTAGCCTTCCTGTCTGTGTGTCAAAGATGTTAATAATCCCGTCTATTGCACCGGACGCGATTAATTTCCCATCAGGACTCTGTAAACAAAATTCAAAAAATATTAACGATCCCATCTATTGCACCAATCTATTGCACCGGACGCGGTTAATTTCCCATCAGGACTCTGAAAACAAAATTCAAAAAATATTAACGATCCCATCTATTGCACCAATCTATTGCACCGGACGCGATTAATTTCCCATCAGGACTCTGAAAACCAAATTCCAAAACAACAGAGTTACAAATCCTCGAGTTGAAAGCAAATTAGAAAACATGAAAATTTAAGAGTGTTGTTAATGACAAAAATTTAAACAACAATTTTAAGATATCACTTTTTTCCAGAATGTCAAGCTATTTTGCAGCATACCACAAATAAATACACTGAGGCAGAGTAATATCTTTTCATTCATTATATACAAATCATTATCTCTTGTATATGTAAAGGATTTTATATAAATTTGCAAAAAGGATAATTAACTTACATAAGCAATACTTAATGTGAAGCGCCCCCTGGTGTCTAGAGATTCTTCTTTACGCCCAGACTCAACCCCGAACAGGTTAATTTTCCCACTGTGACTTCCTGTTGCTAAAATCCTGGAATCCGGAGAAAAACTGATGGTCCAAGCATCAACTGCAAAAGCAATTAACAGCTTTAAACACATGAATTGTTTAATGAATTTTCATGGACACAGAATTGCATGGAAATGTCAATATTGTATATACAGTTTCATTGATAGGTGGAGTGTGGTGTGATTGGTTGTTTCATAATACTGCGATGATACATCGTTTCTTTCATTATATGGCTTTCATAATACTGCGATGATACACACACATTATATATTCATTATCTTCACTATCGATACACACACGTCATATGAACACTCACCTGGCCCCGCCTCCATACTTTTGATACATTTTCCCGTGTCTACATCCCAAACCCGCACATGGCTGTCTAAGCTGCTCGACGCAGCCACTGAAATTAGACGATGTTGGTACAGGCTAAAATCACAAGTGATGTAACAACAGCACACCATGCTAAACATTATAAAGAAAAACAAAATACAATGGAAATTTTTAAACACAGAAAGGTACACTGGAAATTTTCCACCACAGTTCAACCTCCTGATTAGAGATTTTCAGAATGTACAGCAGGCTCCCTGTGTAAAATACATACATGTGCCACTCAGGTTCATATCCACGGAGACGACCCCGAGCTGGTGACCTTCCAGGGTGTGTCTTAGCTCCAACTTTTCTCCAGTCCTGTAATCACACAAACTGACATCATCTCCACAATAACAAGGATTTTGAAAAATTATTGGGGTTTTTTTTTTTTTAATATTCAATGACCATTTTTTAAACATTGATTTTTTTAACAAAAATTCATGAACTTTTTAAATATTTCTTGTCTTTTTTAAATATTCTGTGGCCATTTTTGAACATTTTTTGATTTTTTTAAAAATATTCAATGACTTTTTAAAAAAAAAAATACATGGACTTTTTGAATATCCATAGACTTTTTCATCATTTCATATGTGTTTCTTTATGGGTCAATGGTCACACAAACATTTTCACAATAACAAGAGAAAGTGTTTACCAACTTTAAACTAGTTAGATTTACCATTTCCATATTTTGACCAGGTCATCGATGCCTCCGGTGATAATGTTTTCCGATCGGTCTCGATCGCTCTGTTCCCACGCACAACTCCAAATGCTGTCTTCATGGGCTAGTAAAACATGGAAATCAGCTGTTAAACTATCGAAAAATCATCACTGAAAATCTAATACTGTAAGATGGAATCCTTTTAAACTTTTCCAATTCACAAATCAATATTGTCCGTAATAAGTATTCTGACAATTCAATAAGTTGATAAAATTGCCTGACTATCTAAGTGAACAGCCTGAGTGTGTAAAATTCAATCTGAAGAAATATTCTGGGAAACTGAGCTTACCATTTTCCTGCTTGAATATTATGGAATACTGAAAATAGAAAATATCTATGCATAGAGTAAGGTACGTAATATAGAAAATATCTATAGACATAAAGTAATGTAATATAGAGAATATCTATACATATATTTATGCATTGATTTATCATGTGTGCGGTGTTGATTGACAATCAGATGTTAGTCAACTCTTACACAGACAATCAACTCTCACATAAATAATACAGCATTTTTTACGTATATTGATGTATATATGTACTTAAGGAATGGCAAGTATAATTTTTGCTCATTTTATACGATATAAAGTAAGTTGGGGGCAGATTCCACATAATATACTGCAGAATGGTTTATACAATAGCATAAACTGTCTTATATTGATATAATTTAATGATCAATCAGGCTTTGACATTTACTTTTTTCAGCACTAGACCAGTCGGGCTACTTCAAATGATTTTTACTAGACCTGACTTTATATCCACTAGCCCTGACCAACTTTCCAGGACCCCCCCCCCCCCCCCCCCTGATAGTTTCTCCATATTTAAATACTTCATTTAAATGACAAATGTTAAGTTTGAACCAAAACGTATTTAATTGTCTCAAAAATATCTTAATTAAGTCTCGTCATTCCATTTGATTTTCAAACACGTTTTCTGTTTCTTTAAATTCTACCCGACACGGATATGCTTTAGTCTATTTAGCATAAAATGGCCTCAACCGGCTTTTTATTTAATTTATATTTCATAATCCCTGCTTTGTTTCTTCCTAACCTTTTCTTTTTTCTCCTGGGACGTCTTTCCTTGTGGACGAGAAGTCGTATTTAAATATAGAGACATTCCCGCACATATGTCAACACTGATAAATAGCTGTTTACGACGTAATTTATTGACTTGATAAACACTTTATTATAGTAAATTCAAATAAACCGTTTAAAATTAGCGTCTAGTAGATGTCGTAAAACATCACTTCCGACCGCGACTTATTTATTAGAACTAAAAATAAAGATTATTCCATCACACGGTTCAAGATTGCTTGCAAACTCTTTACAATTATTTTCTTTTAGTTAAGAATAAAATATCTTACGGTTTAAAGTAAAGTTTCTTGTTTATTTTTTAACACGACCAGTCGGACTAGTAAATCAACATTTTACCCGACCGGACCTATCATTTAGTAGACTCGGTCGGTCGGACGTGCCTTAGTGTCAAACCCTGTCAATTCTAAAGAAAATATTTTAATAATTTTAAAGGAGTCTGACCAATATCGCCATAACAAAATGGAAACAAAATAGCCAAACGTATTGTGACATCATTCCTGTGATGTCACAGAGCGTGCCTAACTTTGTCAATATGATATTAAAGTCAATGAACCAATGAAATTGCATGTTACAAGTAAAATTAGATTATAGTAAAATGAGTGACTAAATGAAAATGGTCATACTCAATGCTATAATTTTTTGTTTGTTTGTAAACTTAAGGGGTGGGTGGGGGTAGGAATTGGGGTGGGGGTGGGTATATAATCATATCCACAGGTACCCGTGTTTCCACTAAATCCAAAGTTAAAAGTAGGGTACGCGAAGGCTGAATTAAACCGTATTTTTCAACATTAAAACGTTATTTTCACGAGTACACAAAGAAACATTCTCGTCACTATCTCCATTCAAATTGCCGGTATATTTAAGATACTGAACAAGAAGGGTTCATTTTTCACTATCAATGCAACTTTAGAATAAGAATGTTCCACCGTTCAAATGATAATGTCCTACAGAACCAGTTTAATGATGGTAATGTCAAATTAAATCAATATGAAGGTTTAATATTCTTCTTTTGAAGAATCGAAAATTGCAAATTGAATGAAGAAAATTAACCAGATCGCCCTGGCATCACATCTTTTCCCTCTAGCACTGATTAGTCCTGCCTGTTCATCTCTCAATTCTACAGGGTAATTCTGTGTCCACTGCACATCATACACTTTCTGTCTTCAAGCTCTTTGCAAAAGCTACGTTTCACTGCTTCTATATGGTAGTGGGTGTTTCTTCTGACATTGAGCAGTCGTTTTCGAAAAAAGCAGGGTGTTCTGATGATAGTTTTCGGTAAAATGGCATCAATTTGAATTGAAAAAATTTACATTTTAAAGCTTTCAGTTTACAATACCATTTAAAGATTCTTTTGTGGTGATAGAGACTTATGAACTATCCATGTTGAATGAGGTTAGTTGTGTGGTAGTATTGGTCTATATTATCTCCATTTCATTATTTTTACTTACTTGTCTACGTAAATTTCGATCTTCATATTCGAGTTGTTTATTTCATGAAACAGGAAGAGAGTTATCTTTTATTTTCAAATGTATTTTATTACAAAACTTCTCATTGGTTACTTCTAGATTTATTATCAAATCATATTACAGGTAACTTTTACTTTCATTCTTTTTGTTAAGAATAGTATTTAAACCCGAGCACAACCGTGCTCGGGGCTTCTGCTGAGCCCAACCTTGCAACAAGATAAATATCAGGAGTTGCCTCACCCTGTATTTTTGATTATTGTTTCTTTTTTTTCCAATTTAGTTATATTTTTCTTTCAAGCCACATTCATTCCCCGGGATTATTATTTTGGTATTTATCATACAATTGTTGAACTTTATTAAAGGTTTAAAACTTTATTTATTATTTTATTACTAGCCTCACTCTAGGCGGACTCAAACTTACCTGGAAATATCTAAAGGGTTGAATACTTTACATAACATGTATCATCATTAAAAAAAAAAAACACACAACGCGAAGTAAAAAGAACATAACAATAGTAGTGGCAGAATGTCCAACTACTACAGTTGTATTAAATTTTAACTTTTAATTCATGAATCAGTGATTTTTTAAGGCCCATTTTGGGTCCGAATTTCGGCCCTTTCCCCTCCTAAAAATTGCCAATTTTCCCCCAATTTAGCTTGCATTTTTCCCAATAACAGAATTATGAAAGGAAAACGTATTTGAAAAAAAAATAAACATTCGATGTGAATTATATACACAAGACTTAACAATGAGTAATGGGAATGATGATTTAGATAGAATAGTTGAAAATTTTAGAAGGTTAGAGAAAATTAGATGTGTAAAATAAAGATAATATTATGTTTGATATGATTTTAAAACTTATATACGATAAAAATAGATTTTTCCCAATTTGACTGAAATGTCGACAATTTTTCCCAATTCGAAAGCCACAGGACCCTTATTAAAAATGTAGGAAAATCACTGTGAATGCGTTCATTCTTTAGTGATTTTATAATAATTTTGGATCAATTCTGAAATTTTCTGCTACAATACCGGTATATGGGAGGCATTCTGACTTTGGTGAGGCCGGGGGTCTGTCTAACTGTGGTGAGGCCGGGGGTCTGTCTAACTGTGGTGAGGCCGGGGGCCTGTCTAACTGTGGTGAGGCCGGGGGCCTGTCTAACTGTGGTGAAGCCAGGGGACTGTCTAACTGTGGTGAGGCTGGGGTCCTGTCTAACTGTGGCAAGGCCGGGGTCCTGTCTAACTGTAGTGAGGCCAGGGGCCTGTCTAACTGTGGTGAGGCCAGGGGCTACTTTTAAATATGCTTTGATATGAATTACAAATAAAGTGTAATTATAGTAGGGTATTAGGTGCACCTAACTGGAAGCAGTGAGTGACCACGTGACCTGTGGGACATACACAGATTCCCTGAGATGAAGTGAACATTGGTAATCACAAAGTTGAAGACTGAAGCAAAGTTTACAAATTACATAATCTCTTGAACATTATGCTTCAAAAATTATCTATGGCAGTTTAGATATGTATACAATTACATTTGTAGGTCATAGACTTTCGATGATAATCAAATATTCTTGGAAATGTAAAATTAAGCAAGCACTGGATAGCACCTGCTGTTTCCGTAGCTTAGCCTAGGCATTGCATTCTTGTCTGAATTGACCACAAAAAATCCATGGGTGTATTTTCTCTAACGAGTACACAAATATATTGTAATTAAGAGCAAATCAACCAGATGTTATCACTGATAGATAGGTACAAAAACCACACGAAATGAAACGTACCAGTTGTGAGAGACCCGTGTTCGCCATGTTTGTTGCTATCCATTCGTTGGTAAGTCGTACATGATATACTTCGGAGCAAAGTTTTTGAATAATTTGTTGAACTTTGCAACAGTAACCCAATTTCAATATTCGTGTGAGCTATACAATATAAGAATAATTTATTGAAGGGAGCAATTTCAGCCGATGCCACTTATTTTAAGTCCAACCTAACTAAAATCCAAGATGGCGGAAAAATCATAAACAAAAAATATTGCTAAGCAGCAATTTTGATAAATATCGAAAAATTACACGTGCATGGTTTGAACTTAAGTGACGAAAAATAATCAAAAGATAAGGTGAGGTATAGTTTTCTATTGACAACGATTAGACTTCACAATAATCTGCTTTTATTGCCACAAGGCTAAAGTTGTGTTGTGACGTTCTGATGTAGGTGCTTACATCCCATTGATCAGGGCCGGGCTCAACATTAACTTTTTCCCTACTTGTCCATTCGGACAAGGGACAACGATGTTTACTTGTCCGAACTTCAACTTCACTTGTCCGAAATTTTAAAAAAAAAGGATCTAATATTATCAACTCAGTCGTCACGAAAAACTTTGTAAAGCACAGGCCCTTCGGGCCTCCCAGTATAATAATTGTGCAAGCCCGAACAATATTTTACAGGCCCAACATGTTTTTTTCTAATTTGACCACATGTCATTTTCTGATTCTACACTATAGATATATGCATGTTCTACTGTAGGAAAATACAGGTCAAGATGATCATAGTTAGAGAACAACTGACATTAAAAGGATTGTCTTATTTTATTTTTCAACATATTAATCTCGTAGATACATCAGCAGCTCATGTTCAACTTTGTTTTGTATACACCGCGTACAAAACATTTTGTTTTCTCCAGAATCAAATGTTAGCCAAGGCCTATCCTCGGTCCAATGGGGCATGAATTTTCACTCTTTTCTCCTCGTACGATAGGTTTTTTGGGGGTTTTTTTATCGGATGGTTGTGATTATGAAATACGCTTGGGTGGTTTTGAATTTCCTGGACGAGCCCCCTCCCTATACTTCAGAAAAGGCAGCATGGTTGATCGTTTTTCTATGCGAAATTTGACTACTAAGTCATGACATTTAGTCTGAGTCAATCTCGTGCTTTATTTGTAATATATACAGAACATATAAGAAAACATTTACAGGCCCGCCGGACTCCTGGGTTTAATATTTTAAGAAGCCCGATCCCGATTTTACTGGCCTCGAAGACTGCTTGAAAACTATTTAATTTACTTAATATAGAGCTCTATATAGTCTATTTTTATACCTGCTTGATTCATCTTTTCTTTTTTTTATCTTATTCTCTTGATAAAAACAACAAACACATAAAAACAAAATTTTATCTAGACTAATCCTATCTTGAATTAATGACTTCGTAAGATCCATGGATGATTGAAAGTATTCTCTCACCAGAGGGCGCATTACGCAAGCTTCACGGAGTGCACGGAACTCTGGGTAGAGAATGGATTGAAAGTAGTACACAATAAGTGAACACCAATCCCGATTGAGTTTGACTCAGCTAGTTTACATAGCGATTGATATCGTGATCGAAATTCATTTTCATGTACTTCAGACTCTCAACTACCGATAAACTTTTCACAAAATCGTTTGGAGACTTCTTTACATAAAAAAGGACTTGTCCAATCGGACAAGTGCCCATCAATATTCACTTGTCCGAAATGTTTTTCCACTGGTACCGGACAAGCGGACAAACGTTAATGTTGACCCCTGTTGATTCTCTCATATATGATCCCAGATACGGAGAACTCTGTTAAAATGTTCAGCTTTTTGTTGTACATGATTCTTTGGAGTGCTGAAATTCTAAATAATATCGTTCTCTGTGCAAAGAGACTGCTTAAGCCAGGCAACTCAGCAGAACTCTACAGATATTTGAGAGATGCATTGTACTGTATAATCTGTCTAAACCGGCTGTGTGTGGTTCTAAAGAAATTGGCCGGTTTACACAGAGTCCGGAGTGCAGAATGTTGAAAAGTATGAGAGTTGCTTCCCTTGTATTCGCTGTCTAAATTATGCATACATGTGTAATGATTGCTAACGTTTTACTATATCACAAAAGAATTCAAAATGTGAAAATATAAATGCTAGTGTTTTATTGTTGTGTTCTTTTGAAAAAGTTTCAATTTTTATTAAACAGTATAAAAATCTGAGAATTATTCGCGCACTTTTCTGTTGGTAAATTGTCGATTTTGTCTACATCATTGCCGACTTCAAGTGCTACATCATGTGCGTTCGTGAAGTTTGTGTTGTGTTCGTCTAAAAATTTTCTTTCCCAGCTTTCGTCGTAAATGTATTTAATGGAAATATCGCTTTTAACTGTCTCAATTTGTGAAACGGAAACTAATGTAATACCGAGTGATCGACCGGATATGTCGAGTTGAGCTAACTTAATTAACTGTATATCATCACTGTCTGACTCGTCGGAGAGCTCCGAGAGGTCTACCCTGCTTTTGGAAAACATGTCTGGGTGGTTGACAATTTTGATTGATTCCAAGAATGTATCGAATTCATCGATTAATTGAACTTTGTCTTTTATTGTCAGTTCTCATCTTTGTCGTTATGGGGGAGGCTCGTGCACCATCACCTCGTGCTTGGTGCTGTCATAAATTGAAAAGTGCATCCCCAAAAATTAGATTTTATTTTAAAATGATTACGACTCATAGCCAGTTGAACTTACAAGAGGCTTCCCTTGAGACACCCTTTGTGTACACCGCGTGTGATCAATCGAATATACCTAGAGGTTGGTCATCGTGGGGTGACTGGTTTAAATGCGATAATACGGGACTTTCGAGATATGGATCCACTCTGACTTTTATCGCGCGTTGAACATAATTGTAGGGCATGTCACTTCCGAATTACAATAACAACTAAGTAAAGAAACATGGAATATTTCAATTGCTATCAATTACCTGCATTTAAATGCTATCTTTGAAAGAAAGGAATCACTACAACCATTTTATATAAAAAATACAATTGATTAAATTATGTGAGTCGGCGCGGGAAATAAATCTAGGGAATATCTTGAGGATATCGGTAAAACTTCACGCCTTGCATCCAATGATACGTGTCTAAATGCACCTTTTCCCTTTCATCTAATTTACATTCAGGTACTAAGCACCAATAATGACTTGGGTCGTCATCGTGGGACTGTGCATAGCTCTTTACGGACTGTCTGTTAGCGAAACACCATATGTATCAATGTCAACTTTGCTCTACAATTGGTTATTATCACGTGACCGTGGTGTATAAACGTCAAATATAATCAGTCATTCCGGCATATCCTGAAAGTTCCGTATTAGAGCTAATTGTGAGCAGTTGGGTTCTCGTGTAATCCAAATATGACTGACGTAACAATTAGAGTGGTGTATCATCGAGGGGCCGGTTTACACAGGATAATATAAGTTCATTAATAGCAGTGGGGACCGTGTAAGCCGGCCGATATACAGAATACGCAGTATCCAGAGTACAGGGAATTATTAATAAAGGATTTGTTAAAGAAATGTTAGGGACTAAATTTTGTGACCAGAATTGACAGAACGCCGGAGTACTCAGAGGCCGGTTTGGACAAATTATACTGTATTTTCATAAGAAATCAAAAACCGTGAATAGCCAAGAATCAAGACGATTTTAAATACTACCCCCTTGCCTCTGTCTCACAATCCAGCAAACAGCAGACTGTAAATAGTTTTGTAGCGGGTTTGGTTTAAACATTTGTCAAACATTCTGCTGCAATGAAGATTTCTTTTAATTTTAGATATGTCTGATGAGGAAGAATTAGGCTTTGGTGCTGGTGGTCCAATGGTGGTAGAGGTTAAAGGTCGTAATCGTCCATCGAGTTCGCACAGGTCATCACCAAGACGACATTCTCCAAATCATGATGACTCCGATGATTATTCTGAGGATGATACATGGTAAATAAAATTTCAATCAATTAATCTGGAATTTTTCATATTTATACTTTAGATGGAATAGTAAAGTAAGTCAAAACAAATTGTATGTTGCCATAGTCAATTACGAATTACGATAAATACCCTTTAAGGTCTGCTGAGGAGGACGAAGACTCAGACGAGGAATTAGCGCCCCCTACACACAGAAGTCAGAGACGGTCGCACCGCACACCACGTAAAAATGGACGTTCTAAAATCAACATGACTCCACCAGACAAGAAATTAAAGACAGCAGAGAAGAAAGCTGTGAGGTTCACAGAAAACGGGAAGGTTGGTGGTTAAAGCTGTAAATCGGGAAGGTCGGAGGTTAAAGCTGTAAAACGGCAAGGTCGGAGGTTAAAGCTACCGGGTTAAACGGGAAGGTCGGTGGTTAAAGCTACAGGGTTAAAATGGAAGGTCGGTGATTAAAGCTACCGGGTAAAACGGGAAGGTCGGTGGTTAAAGCTACCGGGTAAAACGGGAAGGTCGGTGGTTAAAGCTGTAAAACGGGAAGGTCGGTGGTTAAAGCTACAGGGTAAAACGGGAAGGTCGGTGGTTAAAGCTGTAAAACGGGAAGGTCGGAGGTTAAAGCTACAGGGTAAAAAGGGAAGGTCGGAGGTTAAAGCTACCGGGTAAAATGAATTAATTGTCAGCTAGGATTTCAATGCTTTACAGTTACAGTATATTTTGAGGTATTGTAAGACGTGGAAACTTTATTGCATAGTTTTGTTGTTAATTCGGTTGTATGTGTGTGTATCAATCAGTATTTTATTACGATAAGTTCTTGTTATGATTTGTCATAATAAGATACTCTTTAAAATTAAGATAAAATAAAGACTGTCATACTTAACTTTTTAACTGTAATGTTGTCATATTTAATCATGTCACTAGTTCTACACATTCCTATAAATATTCAGGTTGACAAAGCTATTACCGAATTGACAAAATGCCTGGCTCTGAACCGGATTTTGTATGGAGCCGGACACTGGAAACTGGCTCGCAGCCACGCTAACCTGGCTGAGGCGTACCTGGACCTCAAAGGTATGACATCATGTAAACCAAAGGTACTGATAGACATCGGAACACATTCAAGTGTAGATGTCGAGTGTTGATTAGTATTAATGTTGATAGATTGATTAATTATTTGTTTTACGACCCGTCAAGAATTTTTTACTCATATTGAAACGTCACCAATTGTAGGTAAAGTAATACAAATTTAAACCTATGCTTAGGGCTCAAGGCCGTAGCAGTGAGGGCATTCTTTAATGTGCCATTGCCTGCCTTTGACACCGGCCCTCAATTCTTAAAGTCATATCTGAAAGACCTGTGATTCTCAATTCTAAATGCCAAGCGTTTGGCGAAAGAGCAATCACTACCTATGTTAACGTCTTAAGTTTGAGGCGGCCATGGAACTCGCGACTCCCAGTTAGGAAGCTCTACCACTGAGCTACCGCGTCCTGTAAAATGTAATAAATATTCATGTTGATGTCTTAAAGGGACTGATTCACGATTTTCCCCAAAATTTTATTTTTCACTTTTAATGATCAAAATCTATTGTATGATATGTTTTAAAAATTTCACATAAAAAACAAGGTTATACATTATCACAGAAGCTCATTTTAGAGAGTTCATTATTTGTTTTGTAAACAAAGATTGCGGTGTGTTATTGTTTACGAAATTTTCAAAAGAAATGGATATTGATCTAAGTTCATTTTAACTTTCACATTTCAAGCATTCTCCGAGCAAAATGTGTCATCTAAAAGTCAAAATGTGCGACTATGCAAAATTAAGATGCTTTATATTACTAAATTGATATTTCATTTGTTTGTTTGTATACATAAAAAGACTCGAGTCTTTGTTTACATAACACATATTTAAGGCTAAAATATAGGATTTATTCTTGCATTCAGAAAGTAAAAATTTTGGTTGTCAACATTAAATGAGTTATAGTTTTAATATCTAACATCAATAATAAAAAACATTTTGTTCAAAAATCGTGAACCAGTCCCTTTAAGGTGATGCATGCTCTTTGTGTATGATATCTCTTTATGACTGCTTGCTGTTTGTCTCAGATCTTTTGAATTTGTTCTGTTTTATTTCCTTCTTTAGCCTACGCAGTGCAGGCTGAACATCACACAGAAAATGCAAAATCCATCATGTTAAACTCCGTCACAAGTTACACCACGGACCAGGAAAAGGCGGATATCTACGACGTCCTTTTTAAAATCTACTACATTGAAGGTCGTGCCATGGCCTCCTTAAAGAAATACAACGAGGCTGACCAGATGCTGGCCAAAACAGAGAAGGTGGTTGGTGAGCTGAACAAGCTGTCCTGTGTAGATGACAACCAGCTGGACGATTACGAAATCAAGCTCACTCAAGCTACTGCAAGGTAGGAAATCAAACTCACTCAAACTACTGCAAGGTAGGAAATCAAGCTCACTCAAACTACTGCAAGGTAGGAAATCAAACTCACTCAAACTACTGCAAGGTAGGAAATCAAACTCACTCAAACTACTGCAAGGTAGGAAATCAAACTCACTCAAACTACTGCAAGGTAGGAAATCAAGCTCACTCAAACTACTGCAAGGTAGGAAATCAAGCTCACTCAAACTACTGCAAGGTAGGAAATCAAGCTCACTCAAACTACTGCAAGGTAGGAAATCAAACTCACTCAAACTACTGCAAGGTAGGAAATCAAACTCACTCAAGCTACTGCAAGGTAGGAAATCAAACTCACTCAAACTACTGCAAGGTAGGAAATCAAGCTCACTCAAGCTACTGCAAGGTAGGAAATCAAACTCACTCAAGCTACTGCAAGGTATGAAATCAAACTCACTCAAGCTACTGCAAGGTAGGAAATCAAACTCACTCAAGCTACTGCAAGGTAGGAAATCAAACTCACTCAAGCTACTGCAAGGTAGGAAATCAAGCTCACTCTAGCTACTGCAAGGTATGAAATCAAACTCACTCAAACTACTGCAAGGTAGGAAATCAAACTCACTCAAACTACTGCAAGGTAGGAAATCAAACTCACTCAAACTACTGCAAGGTAGGAAATCAAGCTCACTCAAACTACTGCAAGGTAGGAAATCAAGCTCACTCTAGCTACTGCAAGGTATGAAATCAAACTCACTCAAGCTACTGCAAGTTATGATAATAAATTGAGCTCACTTAGGATTATGAAATCAAACTCATTCAAGTTACTACAAGGTTAGTGATGAAACTCAGTGATTACAAAATGAAGCTCAGCCAAGCTTACTGCAAGGTACACATGTCTATAATATAGGGCTCACTGCGAGTGTCACCGGTGGACAGGGAATGCTTACTCCTCCTTGGCACCTGATCCTACCTCTGGTGTGTCCAGGGGTGTGATCGGTGGACAGGGAATGCTTACTCCTCCTTGGCACCTGATCCCACCTCTGGTGTGTCCAGGGGTCCGTGTTTGTCCGTCTCTTCACTTTTTTATTCCTTATAGGAGTTATGAGATTGATCACTGTTTGTTACCTTCACCTTTCATAAAACTCGGTGATTACAAAGCAAATCTCACTAATGCTATCACAATTTACTTGGTTAACTTTAATGAGTATGAAATCAATATTGATATTAATCTACCAAAAGGAAGCTACCAATCTTTGGTTTCTACCAGTACAATGCAATCAATCATGACTTGGGGTACTCCTTCATAAAGCAATTATAAAACATTTATCTTATTCATGAAGATCCGTACAATTATCTTATTCATGAAGATCCGTACAATTATCTTATTCATGAAGATCCGTACCGTTATCTTATTCATGAAGATCCGTACAATTATCTTATTCATGAAGATCCGTACAGTTATCTTATTCATGAAGATCCGTACAATTATCTTATTCATGAAGATCCGTACAATTATCTTATTCATGAAGATCCGTACAGTGATCTTGTTTAGAAGTGATCTCATCCGTAACGTTATTGTTATTCAGTGTTCTAATCATGTAGTAT
>NC_079171.1:63943156-64003156 GCF_947568905.1 Ostrea edulis
AATAACGATTCTCATCTAAAGAAAATCCCTAATAATGATTGGATCAATAGGGTAAAGGTCAAGGTCATATTATTGAAGCATGAATGAAAAACAACGGATATTGAGGACTTGTCCTGGTCGATAAGTTTTATTAAATTTTGAAATACACGTCATACATGTTGATATGATTGCTCTGTGTCTGTAAATTTTTGATTTACCTTAACAAGAAAACTTGGAACAAAGTAAAGGCCGTTACGCTAATCACGAAAAAGCCATCGACATGTTCCTGCAGGCTCACTCCATTGCTGGTTCTTAGTGAGTTGTTAAACTGGTCTCCTTTTATTTGCATCCATTGATACAAATCTGTTTTACATTTTGATGAAGTGGTCTCATCACAAATTTGTGTTTAGATCATTAATTTGTTTGGTAATTGCAATATGTATCATTATATACAACTTTATTTTCAATTTAAATCATTTTTATTCAGGATAATCTGAAACTTGCGTAATTGATTATTTTATATATAACTCTCTATGCTTATGTTAAAATTGTTTGAATTAGAGAATTATATGTAGATATGAATTTAATTTTCATTGTTTGTCTGTGTTTAGTTATAAAGATGGCCACACCCAATTAATAGAGACCTCCCTGACGCTGGCGCAGGCTTACAGCAGTACCGGGGACGAGGATGGGGAGGGTAAGGAAATGATACTGATCCAATAACAAGGGTGGAGGATCAAGGGTTTCAAGGCCCTCCTCTCTCTGGATTAAAGTATCTAGGTTCCAATAATCTATTTTAATTATCCTAGGGGACCCCAGTTTTAATTATTCTAGGGGACCACAGATTTAGTTATTCTAGGGGACCTCTGTTATAGTTATTTAAAGGAACCCCAATTTTAATTGTTTTAAGAGAACCCCATTTACTTATTTTAGGGAACCTCAATTTTAATTGTTGTAAGGGACCCCAATTATTTTTCGCTTGGTGTTGAGAGTGAGATTGTTGGAGAGTTGAATTTCTTTCGGTAGTTGGTGGATGTAGAGGGGGTGGGGTTACAGGGATTGCTTTGCCTCTTTAGTTTAATATTTTAACATTTTCCTATTGATAGGATTTTTGGCAATTCTCACCACCTGGTGGTAGATCTTTAGGGGGTGGGGTTACAGGGATTGCAATGCAGTCTCTTACATTGTGAACATTTGAAATGAATCATGTGAATGCACTGTGTTTTTTTTCTCACAAAACAAACATGCTTTGCTGTCCAGGGATCTTTTCAGTGAATTAGATTTTCATTATTTTAGCTGCAGCTGAGAAGTATCTTAACGAGTGTCTGGCATCTTGCCAAACAATTCACGGTCCTCATCACAAACAGACTCTAGCTGTCCAGGACGAGTTAGCGAGGCTGTACATCAGGACAGACAGACACGCTGTAAGTCATATTGTAGGCCGCTGTTTGACTGGCTAATTCCATGAACTAATGAATTAGATATGTTAGAAAATTTGATTGGATGAGGGGTTTATTCTGGCAGTTTCACTGGCTATGTAACTTAAGTTCAGTGGATCATGATTTGAAACGTTTTCGAAGATTTTCCGATCACCTGTTGTCCGTCATCTATCTGTCGGTAAATTTTGCACATTTTTTACTTCTCCAGAACCAATTGGCCAATTTCAACCAAACTTGCCATGAAGCATCCTTTGGTAAAGGGGATGGAAAAGTGTTCAAATAAAGGACCATTTCTTTATCAAAGGGGAGATAATTAAGAAAGAGTAAATATATGGTAGTATCTTTTAAAAATTTGTCAAGAATCATTAGAGCAGGAAAGATGAAGCTAATGTGAAAGCTTTCTTAATGGGTGTAGATTCAAAAGCGCTAAAATCATGGCCCCCAAAGATGGGATTGGGTCACAGTAGGAGATAAAAGATTTACGTGGGAATAGATAGGAAAACATATTTAAGATCTTTTCAAAATCAGCTGGACCTAAATAATTCATATCAACGTGCCAGCATTCTCAGGTAGTGTAGATTGAAGTTTGTTCAAATCAAGCCCTGGAGGCTCAATAGCGGGATTACTAAATAAGAATACATAGGAGAAAATCTTTAAAAAATCTTCCGCTTAAGAGTAGCAGAGCCAGGTTTAGTCATATCAATAGACAAGCATCCTCAGACAGTATAGACTCATCCTCAGGCAGTATAGACTCAAGTTTCTGCAAAGCAATGCTCTAGGAATTAAGCCACAGTATGGATTTAAAGTTTTACACGATAATATAAGGGGAAAACTTTTAAAATTCTCAGGTAATGCTGATTCAAATTTGTCTGAATCCTGATCCTTGGAGGTAGGATGGGGTAACAGTAGGGGATCAAACATTTACACGGGGATATATGTGCCAAAAAATCTTAAAATTACAACGTAGTGCAGATTCATGTTTGATCAAATCATGGCCCTTAAAAACTATGGCTGGGCTAAATAAGGGATTCAAGAGGTTACTTAAGAAAATATTTGGGAATTAGAAATTGTTTTCAAGAGTAGCAGGGCCACACTAAATCGTATTAATAGGCAAACGTTACCATGTTGTGTATTTCTCTTCAAAATACGGACCCTGGGGTTATAGTGGAGCTAGAATTGACATGATACAGTAACAAAGGGAAAAACATCTTCTCTAGAACAGAAAGATCAAAATCTTCTGATGAAGAACAACATGACCAAGGTGACTCAGGTAAGCACAGTGGTCCACGGGCCTCGTGTAATAGTGACTCAGGTGAGCATAGTGGTCCACGGGCCTTGTGTAATAGTGACTCAAGTGAGCACAGTGGTCCACGGGCCTCGTGTAATAGTGACTCAGGTGAGCACAGTGGTCCACGGGCCTCGTGTAATAGTGACTCAGGTGAGCACAGTGGTCCACGGGCCTCGTGTAATAGTGACTCAGGTGAGCATAGTGGTCCACGGGCCTTGTGTAATAGTGACTCAAGTGAGCACAGTGGTCCACGGGCCTCGTGTAATAGTGACTCAGGTGAGCACAGTGGTCCACGGGCCTCGTGTAATAGTGACTCAGGTGAGCATAGTGGTCCACGGGCCTTGTGTAATAGGGACTCAAGTGAGCACAGTGGTCCACGGGCCTCGTGTAATAGTGACTCAGGTGGGCACAGTGGTCCATGGGCCTTGTGTAATAGTATTACATGTGAAGCGATGTGAGAAGTCTACGAATTGTGGACTCTACAAATAATTAGGATTTCAAAACAGAACATTTCAAGAGGACTGCCAACAAATATAACAAAATTAAAACTGTCTCTAAAAGAAGAATAAATTAAGACAGTTTTTCCATTTTGTATTGCTTATAGGAGTTATGAGATTGATTACTGTTCATTATCTTCACCTTTCACGTGTCTTTGATTGAATAATGAATTTAGATATGTCTTTGATAAAACAACAAATATGTGTTTTTGAGAGGATAACAAAGTTAGAATGACGAATTTAAAAATGTCTTTGATAGAATAAAAATTTTAGATATGTCTTTGAGAGAATAATGAATTTAGGTAGAATGATGAATTTATAAATGTCTTTGAGAGAATAATGAATTTATAAATGTCTTTGAGAGAATAATGAATTTAGGTAGAATGATGAATTTATGAATTAATGTTTTTGGTAGAATAATGAGGTTAGATATGTCTTTGGTAGTATTAAGGAGGTTAGATATGTCTTTGGTAGTATTAAGGAGGTTAGATATGTCTTTGGTAGTATTAAGGAGGTTAGATAGAATAATGAGGTTAGATATGTCTCTATAACAGGAAGCCCTGAGTCTTCTGTCGGCCAGCGTTAAGGACAAATGTGATGTCTACGGCGACTACTCGGAGAACGTGTCGGACACTCACAAACTAATGGCGTCCATCCACCTGACTCAGGGCAACATACAGAAAGCTCTGAAAACCTACAAAAAGGTAACATTACTAGACAAAGAACCATAACTGTGTTAGACTCTGACTTATAGAGGGCGCTGAGAACATACAAAAAGTTAACATCACTACAGGACACAGACTACCAATTATTTTGCTATACATTCCTTTATAACATAAAAATTAATATAAAAAATTTCACCGCCTCAACTTACCTGAAATTTGGTACAGACTTAGAGCAATTCAAGTCCAAAAATATTTGTGAATCTCAGGAAAATCCACCACACACAAGTCCTCTTATGACACCGCAAGTAACCCCTACCCTGCATATTTCCCTTTCCCTTTGAGAAGCAGGTAAACAATGGCCTATTTACACCATTCCTACTACACACTTAAGAGCAGAATTTCCCATTATTATAATTTTTTAATTTTTTTTCAGGCCCTCTTCTTTCGATCTATGCCCTATAATAACACAAATCCCCCCACATACATCCCCAAGAATTTTAAAGAAAAAACCTCTATTTATAAACAGGCACTACTTGTGTGGTCAATAATGAAATAGGGGTAAAATTAGTAGTCTGTAACCTACATCACTAGACAAAGAACCATAACTGTGTTAGACTCTGACATATAGAGTGTGCTGAAAACATACAAAAAGTTAACATCACTAGACAAAGAACCATAACTGTGTTAGACTCTGACATACAGAGGGTGCTGAAAACCTTCAAAAAGTTAACATCACAATATCACTAGACAAAGAACCGTAACTGTGTTAGACTCTCACCTACAGATATTGTTGAGTGTACAACACACAGATAAAGGACTCTGTATGACTCGACTCAAGACAATTAACTGTAGGCTGGAAGATCATGTGGCTCAGTGCTAGTGTCAGTGGTCAATCGAGTTTGTTCGGAATTGAAAGGTCACAGATTCAAGCCCTATGGGATCACACAGTGTTCTCGTTTATATTTGTATGTGTTCTTTCACACATACTTAAGGGGGGGGGGGGGGTGAGGGGGGGTGGGTGGGGTGTTAATCTGTGATAGATCTTGGAAAGGAAAGGTTTAGACTTTCATTCATTACCCATTAGAAGATTTTATATCAATTGCTATAATTATTATCTTCCCATAGAGATTGTTTTAGAATCGGAGAAATGCTACAGCGTTAACATTTGAACATTTTCAGCTTCTTCTCTGAAACCCCTGAACCAATTTCAACCAATTTTGGCATATAGCATCTGTGGGTGGAGGGGAACAAAAATTGTGAAATTCATGGTCCCTGCCCCCGTGGGGCCTGAGGGGTGGGGCAAAAACCATCAAAATGAGTGTAATTTTAAAAAATCTTCTTCTTTACTCCTGGACATCAAGAAGCCAAACTGTGGGCATAATTATAATGAGTGTTGAGCCCTCTACCAAAATTGTGAAATTCATGGCCCCTGGGGCAGGGGTTCTTGTGTTAGGGTGGGGCTCTATTGGTCATATAATGAAAATGTAGAAATTCTTTGAAAATCTTCTTCTCTGTCTCTGGGTATTAAGTAGACAAACTAATAGCATGGTAATGATGAGCAAGGATGCCTCTTTATACCCCCCGCAACAAGTTGTGGGGGGGTATACTGGAATCGGGTTGTCCGTCCGTCCGTCCATCTGTAGACGCAATGGTTTCCGGGCTCTAAAGCATTATCCTTTCCACCTACCATCACCATATCATACATATGGACTACCCATGGGATGAAGATGATCCCTATCGATTTTGGGGTCAAAAGGTCAAAGGTCACGCGCACTGGACATTGAAGTAGCAATATGGTTTCCGGGCTCTAAAGCGTTATCCTTTCCACCTACAGTCACCATATCATACATATGGACTACCCATGGGATGAAGATGTTCCCTATCGATTTTGGGGTCAAAAGGTCAAAGGTCATGCGCACTGGACATCGAAGTAGCAACACTCAGAAAAGAGGTAGTTTATACCTATTACCAACACCCTTTGGGAGATTGGGGTAAGCGGGGGGTATTCTTAGTGAGCATTGCTCACAGTACCTCTTGTTAAAAATTGTGAAATTCATGGCCCCTGGATCAGGGGTTCTGGTACTAGGGTGGGGCTCTATAAGTCCTAAAGTGAAAATGCATTATTTCTTTGAAAATCTTCTCTGTCCTTGGGTATTAAGTAGACAAACCAATAGCATGGTTATGATGAGCAAGGATGCCTCTTTCAATATTGTGAAATTCATGGCCCCTGGGTCAGGGGTTCTGGTATTAGGGTGGGGCCCTATTGATCATATAGTGAAAATGCATTTTATTTCTTTGAAAATCTTCTCTGCTGCTGGGTATTAAGTAGACAAACTAATAGTATGATAATGATGATCAAGGATGCTTCTTTCAAAACTGAAATTTATGGCCCCTGGGTCAGGGGTTCTGGTGCAAAGGCGGGGCTGACCACTTAGCTATTCAATGTTTCTTCCATCCAAAAGTAAAATTCTTATATTTAAACACAAACCTAATTCAAACATTGGAAGGTTGTTACATGATACTCAGGTGACCTACCATATATACTCGCCTATAAGTCGGTCCGCCTATAAGTCGGTTGTATTTTTTAAGGTTATTTTGTAGGAATTTGCCATTGACCCGCTTATAAGTCGGTACAAATTTTTGTCAGAATCAGTAGACAATTTCAAGTCAATGCTCTAGTGTTTTTACCTAGGTTTCAAAAAATATTTTGAGAAATTAATAATTATGAGGTGCTCAATATCCAAGACATATCTGTTTAGGGTTTAAATGCAACCCTTGATCTATTATGGACAATGATCCCTTGTTTACCTACGCAATTATGGTCTCCTAATTACCAGTACCTGACACCGTGTTTACTTAGTGGCACATGCCTCTTGGTTATTGTGGGATTCTGGTATAATTCATTGTATCAACAATAGTTTTTAAGAGTCAAGAATGATGATCTAAATTATCTGTTAACAATATTCAATCTTTTATGAAATATATTTCAACTGGTATACATATGAATATTTCAATATTAAATCGGGTTCGTAATTCAATTTTACCGATAAACGATAGATTAGTTGAATTGAAAGTATTAGTTACCGGTATGTAAATAATTTTTAACAAGATAAAAATATGTAAATACTTGTACTTTATACATAATTTTAAAATACATAAACAATACAATATGTCTAGATATTTGTGAACAATAATCATTTGTGTGGTAGTCCATGATAATCGTCGGAGTTGTTTAAAAAACACTACATTGCGCCGCCAAGAAAAATACCAATCTTCTTAGGACGCGCCTATAAGTCGGACATAGTGTTTTGGACCAAAAATTGACTCCCAAAAATCCGACTTATAGGCGAGTATATACGGTATAAGGCCCCTGGGCCTCTTGTTATGCTTGGCTTTAATTTTGTGAATAAATGTTACTAGTAGATATGTATAATTCAGAACACAGGTGTTGTACCTATTATATTGTTTATAGTGTCACGACATTGAATGTCTTGTATTGTACCTATATTGTATTGTTTATAGTGTCACGACATTGAATGTCTTGTATTGTACCTATATTGTATTGTTTATAGTGTCACGACATTGAATGTCTTGTATTGTACCTGTATTGTATTGTTTATAGTGTCACGACATTGAATGTCTTGTATTGTACCTGTATTGTATTGTTTATAGTGTCACGACATTGAATGTCTTGTATTGTACCTATATTGTATTGTTTATAGTGTCACGACATTGAATGTCTTGTATTGTACCTATATTGTATTGTTTATAGTGTCACGACATTGAATGTCTTGTATTGTACCTATATTGTATTGTTTATAGTGTCACGACATTGAATGTCTTGTATTGTACCTGTATTGTATTGTTTATAGTGTCACGACATTGAATGTCTTGTATTGTACCTGTATTGTATTGTTTATAGTGTCACGACATTGAATGTCTTGTATTGTACCTGTATTATATTGTTTACAGTGTCACGACATCGAATGTCTTGTATTGGGTAAAGGACACAAGAAATCTAAAGACACAGAGAGAACTATCGATATTCTGATGGCGTAAGTAAAACCCCTGCTGACAGATTCAAGGACAATATTTCATGACAAGCAAAATTAGGATGTGTACTGTTCAGTCTGTAACACACTCTGTTCATCATCTACCAAAATCTTCATTTTCTATAGTAGTATATGATATTTGAAAGCCAGTATTTCTCTCTTGCTGTTATAAGTTTACACTAATCACTGCTCCCCTCGAATCAGTGAAGATTTAAATCTACAATCACTGCTCCCCTCGAATCAGTGAAGATTTAAATCTACAATCACTGCTCCCCTCGAATCAGTGAAGATTTAAATCTACAATCACTGCTCCCCTCGAATCAGTGAAGATTTATATCTACAATCACTGCTCCCCTCGAATCAGTGAAGATTTAAATCTACAATCACTGCTCCCCTCGAATCAGTGAAGATTTAAATTTACAATCACTGATCTCATATTAGTGAAAATTCAGAGACATGATAGAACTACAGATCAATCATCATTTTACAGAGTTCATTTTCTTTATCATCATTCCCAGTCTGTTCTCTGCAGTAAAGGCTCTAGTGTTTTTAAATGTACGATTCTTTACGTTTCAGGACTCCCGGAATTTCCAACACGTTTGTGTTAAGTAAAGGTGATGAACTGAAAAAGAGACCCAAGTTTAACGCCATCGTCAAAGGCAGCAAGAATGTGGGGGGCTGCAAGGCTTCTTTTGACTGAAGGTCGCGGAATAAAATGTGATTGATGTAGGTAGACTAGCGATGAAAACCGAAACACGGTCAGCAAATCAGATGGATGTGTGTATCGTTTTATCAGACAGAGACTGTACAGAATAGAACGACGACCTACACAGTGTACGCTGTAGATGGAAATTCCTACACAGAAACCTGACATTCGCCGAGTCCGTACACATTTATAACGTATGAAACGCTGGATAGAGATTTCAAAGCAACATAAGGGCATTTTCAAAATACATGTAGAAAATTTGAACACTTTGTGAAACCCTAAGCAAATTTTCTGTTTAGTTTTAGGTATGAAGTTTTATTGGTAGATCTCTGTTTGAAAACTTTTTGTGTAGCTATGATTTTTTGAATAACACCTTTAAGAAGCATCTTTTCAACATGGGAGAGGATTTTTTAAGTTGCTAGAACTTGTAACCAATCCCTTTGTATATTTATACGATATATGTTTAAATCAAATTCAACATTTTATTACCAATGTTCATTGAACTATGCAGAGTGAAATATATCGAGACTATTGTCTGCATATATATCTGTTTTGCAATTTCAGGGGCTACGGGCCTATAAATATTATTTTTTTGGTTTCTCGGGCTAAATATTTCAACATTGGATGAGGTAGGCAGGTGTTAGCTGTAGCAAGAGTTACCTCTCTTTTCACATAAGAGTTACCTCTCTTTTCACATAAACATTAATAACTGAATCTTATTTGCTTTTTGTTGATATTTTGTACATTCATCTTTAATCACTAACTATAAATGTGCAAAAAAAAAACCCAACAACATTTGTTCATCAAAGATTAGGCATAAAATAATCATTTTACCAGAAAATGAACATGAAATAGTGACTTATTCCCCCATCAATTCACTGATAAAATTGATCAATTCAATTCAGTCTAAGGCGGTGGTACTTGAGAAACAAAATTCTAATTCGTTTTGGCCTAAAGTAATGTTGTTATCATACAAGACACAATACAGATTTACATGGCTGGACATCATTGGTTGTGTCAGGTACGTAGAGAGGTTTTACGGAAGTGGAATGAGGTACAGAGGGGGAGACCAAAAAGTAAAGTTTCCCGTTCCATTTTTCTGTACCTGTTTCATGTCATTTTTGGGGCAACGGACACAGCGCTGTTAAAAACGTTGTCTTTTCTGAAAAACTTTGAAATAAGAATTAGAAACGCTCCCTGTGGCTGTAAACAGTTTTTTTTTTGTAAATGTGTAAGCAAATTTTTTTAAAGATCAAATCATAAAAATAACATTTGATTTCAAATTTATAGCTCATTCTTAGATACAGAAATCATGAACCATATCTGGAGCAAGTTGGTTCTGCTTGCAAAGTTAGGTCAAGCGGTAAAAACACTATTAGATATTGTGTTTTTTGTAAAAGCACTGAGAGGTACCCGGTATTAAAATGCTGTTGGTTTTATAGAATGATGTATGATTGTGAAATACAAACACAATAAAACAAGATTAGATAGAAAACAATATTAAAATCATTATTGTTCTTTCCATTCTGTTTGATTATTATCTCACCTGAACCAAAGACAAGGTGAATTATAGTATAACCCACGGATTGGAGTGTGAGGCCCTACTGGTGTGTCCAGGGGTCCGTGTTTGCCCAGCTATCTATTTTGTATTGCTTATGGGAGTAATGAGATTGATCACTGTTCGTTATCTTCACCTTTCATGTATAAGTTTCATTATTGAATTCTAAAGGCTTCGCATCAGGCAATCAGATTTGAGAATTAATGATAGAGGTATAATGATATTATTATATTGTTGTTTTCTGTAAAATTACTGAGAGCCACGCGGTAAGATATGCTGTTGATTTACAACCACAATAAAACAAGATTAGAGAGAGAACAATATTGAAATCATTTGTTGTTTTTTCCTATTCCGTTTGTTTGATGTTTAACTCACCGGAACCAAAGGCAAGAAGAACTTATTGTATACCACATGGAATCCAATGAGGGCTCTATTGCCCGTGAAATGAAGTACTATATCCTACAGCCATAAGATGGAGTATAGGGTCTTATAGCCCATAAGATGGAGTATGGAGTCTTATAGCCCATAAGATGGAGTATGGAGTCTTATAGCCCATAAGATGGAGTATGGAGTCTTATAGCCCATAAGATGGAGTATGGGGTCTTATAGCCCTCATGATGGAGTATTATTGGGATGGAGTGTGGGGTCCTATATTGAACGATTGAGAGCGTAGTCCTATAATCCATCTCATAGAATGGAGTGCAGGGTCCTATACTCCATTGAATGGAGTGCAAGGTGTATATCAACTTTTTGGTTGGTCGTTATATATTGTTTAACGCCCCTCTCGAGAATCTTTCACTCATATGGAGACGTCACCATTGTCGGTGAAGGGCTGTAAAATTTAGTTCTATGCTCAGCCCTTACACACTTTGAGCGGGGAGGGATCTCTATCGTGCCACACCTGCTGTGACACAGGACCTAGGTTTTTGTGGTCTCATCTGAAGGACTGCCCCGTGTAGTGGCCTCTTACGACAAGCAAGAGCTACTGGGATTTTATTCTAACCCGGATCCCCACAGGAACTTTTTGGAATATGGAGTAATTGTATACATGTATCTGATATACCATCGGCAAATTTCTTTAACATGCACTAAAGAACACAGTCCCAGATGAAGGGGGGATAATTAGAAGAACATGACAAATAATTACAGATTTTCTTCAAACTTACCCGTAAGGTCACAGAACCTAAGGTGTAGGACAGGAAGTGAAGGTCATCTCGAAGTTGTCATCGAATAGATCCTCTATAAGAAGTAAAGCTTTCATATTTCACAGGGGCATTCCTTGTAACAATATCATTGTTGACAGATTGTTACAGTGACCATGGCATTGACCTTTGACTTAAATTCTATTTTCTGAATAATATATTTTCCAATACAGACATAATTATATTCAAGACTAATCAAAATACGTGACCGTGTTGCGTGTTGTAAGTTGTCGCGTTATGTTATCTTAATTCGGTACAGACCGACAACTCTCACAGTAGTGGTTAAGATGCTGTTTCGGGTACAAAAACCACTAGGTACCATTCATAAGATGTATTTTACAGATTATGTACAAGACAAAGTTCATTGAAGATATATAACTCTGAAGGACGGGATTGTGGTATGTAACGTAACGTCAAATTGATTTTATAACTTTTTTAAAGCGTTATAACTCTTTCACCTTGATATATTGAAGCAAATTCTATGATCGTTATAACGATCTAGTTTGTCAATACAACCTCTTGGGTCAAATGCTGTCTGACGTGTTTCATACCGAATGTTAGGCCGTTCTTGGCACACTTAGTTTGACTACGGATAACTCCGTTTACCTGATCAAGATATAGGGCTCACGTCGGGTATGGCCGGTCGACAGGGGATGTTTACTCCTCCTAGGTACCTTATCCCACCTTTGGTGTGTCCAGGGGTCCGTGTTTGCCTAACTATTTATTTGTATTGCTTATAGGAGTTATGGGATTGATCACTGTACGTTATCTTCACCTTTATAGGAGTTATGAGATTGATCACTGTTCGTTATCTTCACCTTTATAGGAGTTATGAGATTGATCACTGTTCGTTATGTTCACCCTTATCGGAGTGAGGAGATTGATCACTGTTCGTTATCTTCACCTTTATAGGAGTTATGAGACTGATCACTGTTCGTTATCTTCACCTTTATAGGAGTTATGAGACTGATCACTGTTCGCTATCTTCACCTTTATAGGAGTGAGGAGATTGATCACTGTTCGTAATTTTCACCTTTATAGGAGTAATGAGATTGATCACTGTTCATTATCTTCACCTTTATAAGAGTTATGAGATTGATCACTGTTCGTTATCTTCACCTTCATAGGAGTAATGAGATTGATCACTGTTCGTTATCTTCACCTTTATAGGAGTAATGAGATTGATCACTGTTCGTTATCTTCACCTTCATAGGAGTTATGAGATTGATCACTGTTCGTTATCTTCACCTTTATAGGAGTAATGAGATTGATCACTGTTCGTTATCTTCACCTTTATAGGAGTAATGAGATTGATCACTGTTCGTAATTTTCACCTTTATAGGAGTAATGAGATTGATCACTGTTCGTTATCTTCACATTTATAGGAGTAATGAGATTGATCACTGTTCGTTATCTTCACCTTCATAGGAGTTATGAGATTGATCACTGTTCGTTATCTTCACCTTTATAGGAGTTATGAGGTGAAGATAACGAACAGTGATCAATCTCATAACTCATATAAAGGTGAAGATAACGCGAAATGTGAAGTCATCAAGTAAAAGAAAGAGTGCGCAATGCTGAAAAAATATTAATAGTCTAATTCTTGAATTGATTCTCAATTCAATATCATAAACATCAAATCATTCACAAAGTTGTACTATCTGGACTTTAGACAGTTCTTTATCTTTTCAAATCTATCGAATTGTAAACAGCGTAGGTCTATTATAGGTGCCAGTCGGCCATGTTGTGACTTCGATACATTGAAAGTATACTAATGAAAGACGAGAATTGTTGGAAAACCCCGCACTTGGATTATTTTCCTGTGTTTGTTGGGTGATAGTGTAGCGGAAGTGAAAACCCCGCACTTGGATTATTTTCCTGTGTTTGTTGGGTGATAGTGTAGCGGAAGTGAAAACCCCGCACTTGGATTATTTTCCTGTGTTTGTTGGGTGATAGTGTAGCGGAAGTGAAAACCCCGCACTTGGATTATTTTCCTGTGTTTGTTGGGTGATAGTGTAGCGGAAGTGAAAACCCCGCACTTGGATTATTTTCCTGTGTTTGTTGGGTGATAGTGTAGCGGAAGTCCTGTGTTTGTTGGGTGATAGTGTAGCGGAAGTCCTGTGTTTGTTGGGTGATAGTGTAGCGGAAGTCCTGTGTTTGTTGGGTGATAGTGTGGCGGAAGTGGATTAACTACATTAGAGGTAATATCAACTTATCTGACATCGAATGAGGTGCACTTGTGTTGTTTGAGACTTTGTTTTCATGCTGCACACGTTCGGCCGAGCACAGGAACTGGTCATTTTGTCTGTAAAAATATCAGTGGGGGATCTATACCAGTCCACCCCCTAATACGGGGTAATGATAATTTTATTAGGGAGTGGCATGGTATAGACTCCTACTATCATTATTACAAAATTACCGGTTCATGTGGGCCGAGATGCAGACGTCATGTGCGACAGTGTTCATACGCCTCAAAGAATTTCGTGAATCGGACATTGCATCTATAAGCAAATCTCTTTAAATCTTCCGAATGCATTTTATTAAAGGAATAACAAGTAAATGTAAATATCTAAACAATACAATGTAAATATCTAAACAATACAATGTAAATATCTAAACAATAAAATGTAAATATCTAAACAATACAATGTAAATATCTAAACAATAAAATGTAAATATCTAAACAATACAATGTAAACATCTAAACAATAAAATGTAAACATCTAAACAATACAATGTAAATATCTAAACAATAAAATGTAAATATCTAAACAATAAAATGTAAACACCTAAACAATACAATGTAATTATCTAAACAATACAATGTAAATATCTAAACAATACAATGTAAATATCTAAACAATAAAATGTAAACATCTAAACAATACAATGTAATTATCTAAACAATACAATGTAAATATCTAAACAATACAATGTAAATATCTAAACAATAAAATGTAAATATCTGAACAATAAAATGCTTTCTTTGTTGTTTTTTCGGGAAGACAGTTTTTGTACGTCGTGATTTCAGAGCATTGTTGGATTTGTTTATTAGCCTATAAACCACAATAATTCAAACAACATATAAGCATTTTTCCTTAAATAAGTTGATCATGAAGGTTTTTCTTACTTTATGCTTTAATTCACCAGTTCAACAGAACAATCAATAAAATAAACAGGTAACATATATAAAATAAACAGGTAACATATATAAAATAAACAGGTAGCATATATAAAATAAACAGGTAACATATATAAAATAAACAGGTAAGTAACATATAAAATAACAATCAATAAAATAAACAGGTAAGTAAAATATCAATAAAATAAACAGGTAAGTAACATAAAATGTAGGGTAAGCTCGCATGCGCGAGTGCAATAGAAGTTTAATCATACACGTGTGAATGTATATATATATCTGGTGGTTCATTATTCCACTCAACTCCATCTACAACTGAAAAAAAAAAAAATCTGCGGAGTATCTTGATATTAAGTGTGACCTTCAAACAATATTTATTTCCAAAACATCACCCCTCCCCCCAAATAAACTGGAGGTATAAATTTACTTATTGTTTACCTGTACACAGATGAACTTTAAATTTACGGTAAATTAAAGGTGAAGATAACGAACAGTGATCAATGAAAGGTGAAGATAACGAACAGTGATCAACGAAAGGTGAATATAACGAACAGTGATCAATGAAAGGTGATGATAACGAACAGTGATCAACCTCATAACTCATATATATATATATATATATATATATATATATATATATATATATATATATATATAATGAAATAAATAGTTGGGCAAATACGGACCCCTGGGTATACCAGAGGTGGGATCAGGTGCCTAGGAGGAGTAAGCATCCCCTGTCGACCTGTCACACCTCTCATAAATCCTTTAAGGGAAAATAGAGACGTACAGGTAAGGAAGTCTACTTCATTGTTACCTCCACAGCTGTAGCTCTCTGGGAAAATATTGAAACAGATCAGAGAGCTGCAGAACCACCCCTTATAAAATCTTCGATTTACGGCGCACATAAAAATGCGCACGGTTGGGGGCTTATGTCGTTGTTTCACGTAGTTTCAAAAATTTCATACAAAAAAAACTTCCTAATGTATTTCAAAATTTCAAAATAACGGATTATCTCCCTCATGCATAGCTCTGATCCTTAGACGAATTTGCTTCCAGTCTTTGGCACTCTGTTTTTCCTTCTAGCTCTTACAAGTTTATTGTTACTTCAGATTTCCAAAGAGACATTATTTGTCGAAATGCGTATCTGGTTCATCAAAATTGGTACCTATAAGTTTTAGATTTTTACACTATATATGTGTTCAAGCATACCTTTAAACATTCATCAAAGCCCTATGTGACCCGGAAACTGATTGATTGGCTTTGTTGACGTAACCCATAGAAAGAGAGAGAGAGAGAGAGAGAGAGAGAGAGAGAGAGAGAGAGCGAGAGAGAGAGAGAGAGAGAGAGAGAGAGATCTTAAACCAAACATTTCCTTAAAGTCTTTCATAACAGACCCTTAAGGCTCTGTGATATAATTCTAAAAAGAACCCACTCTTTTACAACAGACACCTGACGTTTTGTTTATGTCGGCACACCTCACTTCTGCAAATTGATGAAAGATAAATCATAATTTCGTTTCCACAAAAAAAAGTTACAATTTCGCAATTTTTATTAACTATTCCGCAAAACACGTGGCATTGCGATTCCCCAAATACCTCACCTGGATTACAGGTAAAAACAGCATTTCTATGGCATATTTATTTCAGAATTCTGACAATAGAACACACAGCACCGCATACAATACTAGTATTCATTCTTATTTCTAAACAATAGCACTACATAAGCAGTTCTGAACTACATACATGTATATACATTATTATGTATAAATTTGGTGTATGTCTGTTCGGGCAAATCAATGAAGTAAAATTCTATACAGAGATTGTGACATTGTAGTGTCATTAATATGGATATTCATGTAAACGTTTGGTGTGATCTTGTTATCTTGACGCTAGCCTCAATCGGTGACCAGGCCATTTTTCTTGAAACCTAGAAAGGAGCACTCTCCCTTCATTTACTATCAACGTATTAGACAACATATGGTTGTATTAGTAGAGAGGATAATCAAAATCTATACTGAGCGTTTTGGCTTCTCTGTTGGTTTTTTTTTTTATGAAAGGAGATTTAATTTTATCTTCTGACGTAGAGTGTTGACATAGTTACCTAGCATGAACGAGATCAAAACAAACTTTAAAAACACGTAAATAATGTAGACACACCACACGGGTATTTAAACATAGGACTAATGACAGGGAGGCCATGTTGTTGTAAAGTCCTCCACTCCACATACATTTCGGGGGATACATATTAAGCCTGCTGATGGTTCATCAGTCCATGTTAATCTGTTTCCAGGATTTCTAGATCTCTCAGTTCACAGCGCTTGTAACACCCGATGATCTGTTTGAGTAAAGTCTATCGATAATCCATGCTGGATTTTCAGGTGAGACAAAATTAAATATATGTAGTGTGATTAATATCGATATTTATGTGATCAGCGTGAAGCAGGTCTGGCGTTCGTATAGTCTGTACTTTGCGGAGTGTTTGTTTGATTTGATAGTGGTGACTTCGAAACGACCCAACTACACTATGATTAGAAACTTTGAAATAAATTCAATTGAAATGAAAATAAGATAAATAACACTTTACGAATTTATTATCAGTATTAACATGACAAATACATCCTCCTAAAGCCTAGAACTTAGCCTATAAACTATCAAGAAATTATCCCAACCCAAAGGTAATAATAATAATTTAGTAAGTAAAAATGAGCAAAGTAGACGAACAAAATGTAATTCCAAAATAGGAAGAATGGAAGGAGAAGTGTAGCTAGCAAGGCCAGCTGTCTCGCTTCGACGAATTGTTCGCTGCCTGGCTTTATGTAGCAAATTAAACAATAGAAAATGTCATTAAAGTTATTGGCTAAAAGATAAAGTGGGCGTGGTCAAATACAACGGGTGAATAATTTACATCGGGATCGAAATCCAGAAGTAAAAGTAAAACCCAAACTACCACAAATGATATATATCTGATCACTTTGATCATAATTTAGTATATCGATGCCTTGTGCATGTTATTTCGTTTTAATTTTCAAAATTTATGACCACATATTTCGTTGTTGTTTTTTTTTTTTTTTAAATGTACTAAAATGTAAATTTAGTGAAATATTTTACCCTGTAGAATATGTTGGATTCCTTTTTTTGACAGTGAACTGCTCGTGTGAACCAAACACCAGAAATACTACACCCCGGCGCAAATGATTATCCATTAACACAACATGGCGACACAATGAATTCAGCAGAAGCTGTATCGTCTCCTCCAGTCAAACCACTGCTTGATGAACCGCGCCTCACCGCCACCATAGACACTGGGAATGACGGACCATGCAGTGTTAGCTGTCTGAGTGAAGATCAAGTCTGGACACACGGGAGTAACGAAATCATTAAGCTCCGCAACCTCCAGAGTAAACTACTGACATCAATACAAACCGAGTCAGGGAACAAACCAGAGGACATAGCAGTGACACGGGACGGAGATCTTGTTTATACTGATTATGATAATAAAACTGTAAACCTAGTGAAGAATAAAGAGATACAGAACTTGATCACACTACAGGGGTGGGTACCTCTCAATGTCTGCAGTACCGCCTCTGATGATCTCCTGGTTATCATGATCACTGATTATGAAACACAATCCAAAGTTGTGCGTTACTCCGGCTCCACAGAGAAACAAAGCATTCAGTTTGATGATCAGAGTCGTCCTCTCTATTCATCTGATTATATAATCCGAGATTCCTCTGACTCTTAACCCCGCTTTTATTTTGTGACTTCTGCGGGGGAGAGTCAGAGCGGACTCCATATTGAAAAGTGGGAATTCAGCGACACCAGCTGGTGTCGCTGCTTTACCTACCTCTTACAACTTTATTTCGCGGACCCATCTTCCAAGACGCGAGGATTCAGTTATCGGAAGATTATTCTACATATACATCATGATTAATACGATGCTATCGCCGTTTAAACGGCCCTAACACCGACAAATGGAGCATCACTTGAATTAGGTCGCCGCCTCGCCATTTGATTTCTTTGCGCATGACGTCAGCACATGTAAACACAAAATTCCATCGTTTAAACGGCGATAGCATCGTATTAATCATGATGTATTTGTAGAATAATCTTCCGATAACTGAATCCTCGCGTCTTGGAAGATGGGTCCGCGAAATAAAGTTGTAAGAGGTAGGTAAAGCAGCGACACCAGCTGGTGTCGCTGAATTCCCACTTTTCAATATGGAGTCCGCTCTGACTCTCCCCCGCACATGTCAAATATAAAAGCGGGGGTAAGAGTCAGAGGAATCTCGGATTACTGATTATAATGATAAACACATCAGTGAGAACAGGAACCTGGATATCTGTGTGGCTGACTATAAAGCTAGAGCAGTAGTGGTGGTCAATCAGTCAGGAGAACTCCGATTTAGATACACTGGTCATCCCTTTAATACCAAGGGACCATTTGATCCAATCGGCATCACTACAGACAGCCAGAGTCACATCCTGACAGCAGACTGTAACAATGACCGTATCCACATTCTAGATCAAGACGGACAGTTCCTCCGTTATATTCAGAATTGTGATTTATGGAATCCATTTGGTTTATGTGTGGACATCAGAGACAACCTCTTCGTGGCTGAGTGTTGCTCAGATAAAGTGAAGAAAATCCAATATCTATAAGCGCATTGTAAATTACACATCTCAACACAGTGTTAATTACACATATCATTACAGTGTTAATTACATATCTTTACAGAGTGTTAATTACACATCTAAACACAGTGTTAATTACACAGCTCAACACAGTATTAATTACATATCTAAACACAGTGTTAATTACATATCTCTACACAGTGTTAATTACACAGCTCAACACAGTGTTAATTACACACCTCAACATAGTGTTCATTACATATTTAAACACATTGTTAATTACATATTTAAACACAGTTTTAATTACACAGCTCAACACCCTGTTAATTACACATCATAACACAGTATTAATTGCATCTTTATGTTGATTACAGCTGCTTATTAATTAAATCTGCTTATTAATTACAACACAGTGTTAATTACACAGCTCAACACAGTGCTAATTACACAACTCAACACAGTGTTAATTACACAGCTCTACACAGTGTTAATTACACATCTAAACACAGTGTTAATTACACAGCTCACCACAGTGCTAATTACACAGCTCTACACAGTGTTAATTACACAGCTCAACACAGTGTTAATTACACATCTCAACACAGTGTTAATTACACAGCTCTACACAGTGTTAATTACACAGCTCAACACAGTGTTAATTACACAGCTCTACACAGTGTTAATTACACAGCTCAACACAGTGTTAATTACATCTTTGTATGAATTACATCTGCATGGTAATTACATCTGCTTATTAATTACAACCCTGTGTTAATTACTTTTCAATCCAATTTGATAATAAAATAGATAAAAGTGTTGAGTTAGTCCAAATATATATGTAACTACTAACTATGAAAAATACCTAGGGAAGTTTATCTAATTATACCCTGAAAGAACGTAAACCTCGACTCTGCTGGGATATCTAAATTTTATCAAGAAAAACTTTATTCCTAAAAACTGTTTCCTAACACTACACATGGTGGACACTACACATGGTGGACACTACACATGCTGGACACTACACATGGTGGACACTACACATGCTGGACACTACACATGACACTACACATGCTGGACACTACACATGACACTACACATGACACTACACATGGACACTACACATGACACTACACATGCTGGACACTACACATGGTGGACTACGTAAATGAAGGGGAACGAACACACAGTTCTTCGTAAAAAGCCGAACCTTAAGTTCTTGATCCTAGCAGCGAGAGAATGAATCTCCCCGAGAGTCACGGTTAATATAAGACTGACAAACCAACAAAATGCTAAAAATAAACTCAATCTCATAATCTAAGTTAGTATTAAGCCTTATAGCCAATGAAATAGCAGAAAACAAAAACGATCTATAAGACTGGCAAACCAATAAAATGCTAAAAAAAAATAAAAATAAATAAATAAAAACTCTGATAATCTAAGTCAGTATTAAGCTTCATAGCCAATGAAATAGCAGAAAACACAAACGTTCTGTAAGACTGGCAAACCAATAAAATGCTAAAAAATAAAATAAAAACTCAATCTGTTAATCTAAGTTAATATTAAGCCTTATAGCCAATGAAATAGCAGAAAACAAAAACGTTCTATAAGACTGGCAAACCAATAAAATATTAAGAATAAACGTTTAATCTGATAAGCCAGTATTAAGCCTCATAACCAATGAAATTACAGAAAAGAAATAACGTTCGAGAAGACTGTCAAAATGGCGGGTATAGTGTTTACGTAGAACAGTAAAATGTAAACATGTGAAATATCGAAATATCGACTTTTTACAATCTTAAATGACTTCCGAAATAAATAGAAAGTATTATAGACAGAAAAGACATTGTATAATACAATTACTGCGTGACTCAAGTCTATTCAACATCACATTTGTCACTAAAATGCACATATCAAAAAAGTTTTAGAAATGTATATGCATGCAATAAATTATTATTTTGTAAAAGATGTAGTCTCATAACGGTGCGTACAAACATGTTTTCATATCGCCCAAACGCGTGTTATTCAATTTGTATGCACATACTGTTGCAGTTATGAGGCTACATCTTTCAAAAAGTAATAATTCTTTGCTGAAATGTACATGTACTTATATTGTTGTAATATCTGTATTATTATATCTAATTACTAATTTGATTGCGTTATTAGTTAATTATTTATATACAATTAGACACATGTGAATCATGAAATGTAAATAAAGGTCAATCAATTATCGTGATGTACTTAGTCACTTTGTCAGTATTTTGTGTGTAGCCTTGAATTATAGTACATCTATACATGTACACATATACTTGTTTGTGTGTGATAAACTACTAATTATTCTGTTTGTTAATTATGTATTTCAATATGTGTTTGATTTTACAATGTATATATTAGATAAACATGATACAGAGTTCAGTCTTACATTATTACTGAGTACTTACTTAGATTTGTAGTACTGTAACAAAGAGTGACCCCAAACGTCCAGTCTTCATCACCTATATTCAAATTCAAGGTCACAGTCTTCTGTTTACCATCATTACCATCACAACACTCCACAGAGAAAATGCATGATTCGACCAGGACATGAATCCAAGACCCCTGTATCAAATGTCGGATGTAACTACTGAGGTATCCAGGCCATATAGAAATCAGCCTCATGGATAGCTCAGTGATTAGAACACCTGATTAGTAATACAGGGGTCTCGGATAAACCGGTCATGGTAGCTCAATGGTTAGAGCACCTGACTAATAATACAGGGGTCTCAGATAGACCGGTCATGGTAGCTCAATGGTTAGAGCAACTGACTAGTAATACAGGGGTCTCGGATAGACCAGTCACGGTAGCTCAATGGTTAAATCACTTGACTACTAATACATAGTTCTTGGATAGACCGGTCGTGATAGCTCAGTGGTAGAGTGTTTACCTTAAAACCGTGAGGTGAGGTCATGCGTTCTAGCCCCGCTTGTGCCATGGCTGAGGTAGTATGCTCCTTCATCAAAAGCTCGGCATTTAGAAAGTGAGAATCACGGGTGTTTTAGACATGACCTTAGAGACTGAGGTCCCGTGTTACAGCAGACATTGACAGGTTAAAAAACCCTCACTGGTTTGGATCTGAGCGTTAAGCATAGGTTTAAATTTGTAGTACTTCAGCTGCAGTTGGTGTCACCTCAACATGAGTGAACATTTCTCAAATAAACAAATATGGTTCAAATATAGCCCAAACCACTACAGTATTTCCTAGTAGTGTTGTAATGATATGCTGCACTATCAGTAAGTACAGCATGAAAGGTGATCAATCTCCCATTTCTGAGTTTGGAAATTTTACTTTTATGTGTCTTACTATGAATGATCTCAAATAACAAGCACATTTAACATAATGGTGGGATGTTCTCCAGATTGTTCATTTATTAGAACACTTCATTAGAGATTCTGAGACCCTGCGTTTGAACTCCAATCAAGTTCGTTTCCTGTTATGTCTACAAATATTCAAGGAAAACTGAGCTGTACTACAGTCCATATGGGACACCCCCCCCCCCCCCCACCTCCGACCCCCATTTGTGGAGCACACAGTACGAAACATTAGTCAATCATCAAAGGGAAAGAACTGACTCCACAATGTTGTGTTTGGCCAGATCGTGGATACATACTTATAAAATCAAGCTCACTCTTGAAAGTAGTTGCAAGGTGAAAGGTGAAGATAACGAACAGTAACGAAGCTCATAACTCCTATAAGCAATACAAATTGGAGAGTTGGGCAAACACTGACCCCTGAATGTACCAGATGTGGGATCAGGTGCCTAGGAGGAGTAAGCATCCCTTTTTGACCGGTCACATCCGCCATGGGCCGTACATATATAGATATGGTTACAAAATCAAGCTCACTCAAGCTACTGCAGGGTAGGATTACAAAATTGCATTAGGTAGTAACTATTCCTTCACTAAGCATCCGGAAGGGAAAGCCGCCCGACAGATATGACATTGAAAACGGAAAACGTCGCAACATAAAAAACTCTTTTGTTACGGTGGTAATACCGCAGACGGAGCCCTCAATATTACGGCCGTCTGAATTAGTCGCACCATACCTACAGCTGATGATGTCTCTACAAAAATTGAAAAAAAAATAATAACTGAAGTAAAGGTAAGCTAGACTCGATCGACATACCCCTTCATTTAATTATTACTGTATTCGTACTTAGAACATGTAGACAGGGTCTGATCTTAGCAAAGAGTTTAATAAACACGGCGTATGTTTAAGGAATTTACATGTACATAGTATGAATTGTAGATCTACGAGCATTTCATCTTCTTCGTTGTTTATGAAAGGACGTTTAATTTTATCTTCTGACGTAAAATGTTGATATAGTTACCTAGCATGAACTAGATCAAAACAAACTTTAATGGGCGTATTCACACCCATGTTTAAACCTGGGTTACCTGTAAAAAAGGTTCACATTCTATAAACCTGTTTCACACCTGCTTCTCAGGAGTGAGTTCATCTCAAAAATTAGGGTAAACCTAAACCTAATCTAGGGTAGGTTTAAATGTTAAAGGTAGTGTTATTCTAACTATGGAAGACCACATAGACGGAGTAGAAAGTAGATCTTATTGACCAACTGATTTTAAAACGACCTAGAATTATCCGTGATATATTAGATCCATTTCTGTTTTATGATAGGAGGATTATTGTGTGATATTCTATTTTTTGTAAACGGGATACTCTCCGTATAATGGACATGCTTGGAAATGATCTAGAACCAAATCGGAGAAAACCTTTTTTGACCCGACTGAATCAATAAGGTTACACTTTTCTAGTTCTGTAAAATTTGGACCTTTCTTCCCAGCCATTGTGATATCAAATAAAAAGAAAAAAGAAAACAGAACAGGGGTTCAGGCAAAACCAGTTTTATTTTAAGTGTGAAACAGAGGTGAGGTTTATGTGAACTCAGCTCAAATAGGATTTAAACCCGGTTTACCTGAAGGAGGATTACTCCATAAATCTTGCTTACCTAAGACACAGGTGTGAATATGGGCATAAGAGTAGTAAATAGTGTATACCGGCTTACACATCGCACGGGTATTTAAACATAGGACTAGACTGAAGGTCAAAATAACACGGACGCCATGTTTTTACAGGTGAGACAAAATTATATCCATGTATACGCATTCAGACTTTGTAGTGCCACTAATATTTATATATGTGTGATCAATAAGATAGATTTATGTATAATCGCGTGGACGATCGTTAAAATGGTAAAACGTCGCAACGTTAAGCCCAAATTTAAATTCCTTGTGAAATTTTTAGAAAGTTGAAAAAAACCCTGCTTTTAAACACGGTTTTTGTAAATTCGAAATAAAAACAAAACACACAGTTTATGTTCCAAATTATATAGAGTCAATTGTCACGTGTGCGTTATTTCACTGATGTTGATGTAAATAATTTAAAACTCATCTAGGATTGAGAAAGGATATTGATTCTACCTATTTTACGATAAATATATTAACTTGTATGGCATTGGAAAAAAGAACTTTATAAAACGTCTATGAAAATAATGCAATATACAATATAAAAAAATATCGACATTTTAGTACATTTCACACCTCGAACAAATTTTTTTTGCGTGTACCAAATAACTTCGTACACCTCAAATCCAAGCTTCATGATTGGGTAACCGTGCCTTTGTATTTCTAATTATTAGACCAATAATTATCAATGATTGGTAACAGTCACGGAAGGGCGTCACGCTTTCTGAATACGGTGTGTCAGTTGCCTGACTTGGTATGGAGCATTGGATATTTCGACAAATTATGTCTTAAGTCTTATAAGAATTTACTACAAACAACCCCACCTGGTATAATATTCTATTGCCAGTTTCTTTTTCATGTCGACAAGTTTGACGTTCTTCTTATTTATGTTGCTCGTTACTTGTATGCCCTCAAGGGTCCCAAAATTGGTTAAACTAAATCTATTCCATTCTAGAGTTAACTCCCATGGCTAGCCTTACTTGTAGGGAGTTGCCGTCGGTCACTCTACTTAGTTACATATATTACACGAAGTATTGGCGATTTTTTCTTTCTTTCTCATCATTTTCAAAAACTTCTATATAGTTTAAATCACATGATCAGCTTGACTTGTCGGGTCTGCCAAGCCCCAACTTAATTACACCCAAACGCCGCTGAGCTTTCTAATCAATTTTATTACATGAAACATTGGCGAGTTTTACGTCTCATAATCCGTGAGTTTCACGTCTCAGTATCCGCGAGTCTCACGTCTCAATATCCACGAGTTTCACGTCTCAATATCCACGAGTTTCACGTCTCAGTATCCGCGAGTTTTATGTCTCAATATCCGTGAATTTCACGTCTCAGTATCCGCGAGTTTCACGTCTCGATATCCGCGAGTTTCTCGTTTCAGCATCCGTGAGTTTCACGTCTCAGTAGCCAAAGCAAAAATGCGAATAGATAGCAGTATGTTTACAGTCCGCAAGGGGAATAACTGCTCGTACACAGGCGCGTGCTATTGGGGACCGGCATACTACAATCTTCCCGATGGCACATTATATAACATATCGTTATACTAGCTGGTCATTTCTTTTAGGCTGTCAAAATCTTGAATTCAGATTGCCTATTTTTATTAACAGTGAACTTCTCGTGTGACCCCGACACCAGAAATGGACCCGTTGCGCAGAGGCCAGGACGTCTCACTGTGTGACCTGTGTAAAACTGCCCACCTACAGAGTCACTGTGAACGTTGTAATATAAACCTATGCCAGACCTGTGTTGGGGAGCACATTTCGGATTCATCTATAAGACACAAAGTCGTATCCTATGAACACGAAAAGTCTCCTAACTGCTCAAAATGTCCGACACACGCCAATGAACACTGTAAACATTATTGTGAGAAATGTAACATTCCTGTCTGTTCTATCTGTGTTTCCTCTCTTAAACACCACGGTCACAAGTTAACAGATGTTCTGGAAAAATTCAGCTCTATGACGCAAAGTTTACTAAAAGATTTGGAAGAACTCGAGGCCAGAATTTATCCCCGATATGAGGAAATGGCGTCTGACGTTCAAACTGAGGAAGTAACATTAGAAACAAAATACGGGAAACTGACCAAAGCAGCTGACCAACAAGGAGAAACCTTACACCGGGAGATCACCGCCATTGTCAACCACCAGAAATCTGACATTCAGGAGATGAAAAACAAACACCTATCTACCCTGAATAAAAATACAGATGAAATCACACAGAAAATGGCGGAACTCAAACAGATCATGTCTGACTTGAAATCAATCCTAGAATCAAATGACGTCTCCTTAACCTCTACTTACAAATCTAGGAATTCTGAATTTAGAACATTACCGCCTAAATTCCGATTTACAGTACCAAGTTTTTTTCCTCAGAAAATAAACAAAAATCAGCTCAATGAAATGTTTGGATCTCTGTCGCTATTATCCATTAAAACAGAACATGGCGACACAATGAAGTCAGCAGAAGCTGTATCGTCTCCTCCAGTCAAACCACTGCTTGATGAGCCGCGCCTCACCGCAACCATAGACACTGGGTATAACAATGTATTCAGTGTTAGCTGTCTAAGTGAAGATCAAGTCTGGACAGGCGGGTATAACGAAACCATGAAGCTCCTTAACCTCCAGAGTGAACTACTGACATCAATACAAACCAAGTCCGGGAACTTACCAACAGACATAGCAGTGACACGGGACGGAAATCTTGTTTATACTGACTATATAAATAAAACTGGGAACTTAGTAAAGAATAAACAGATACAGACCGTGATCACACAACAGGGGTGGAGACCTCTCAATGTCTGCAGTACCGCGTCTGATGATCTGCTGGTTACCATGGTCAGTGATGATGAAACACAATCCAAAGTTGTGCGTTACTCTGGCTCCACAGAGACACAAAGCATTCAGTTTGATGATCAGGGTCGTCCTCTCTATTCATCTAATTATAAAGATAAATACATCAGTGAGAACAGGAACTTGGATATCTGTGTGGCTGACCGGTCAGCTAGAGCAGTAGTTGTGGTCAATCAGTCAGGAAAGCTCCGATTTAGATACACTGGTCATCCCTCTAATACCAAGCAATCATTTGATCCAGCTGGCATCACTACAGACAGCCAGAGTCACATCCTGACAACAGACTATAATAATCACCGTATCCACATCCTAGACCAGAACGGACAGTTCCTCCGTTACATTCACTGTGATTTAGAACGTCCATTCGGTTTATGTGTGGACATCAGAGACAACCTCTTTGTGGCTGAGTGTGGCACTGCTAAAGTGAAGAAAATTCAATATCTATAAACACAGTGTTAATTATACATCTCTACACGGTGTTAATTACCCATCTAAAAACCCTGGTAATTAACATAGAAAAACATAGGGACACAATGAAGTCACCAGAAGTGAATCGTCTCCTCTAGTCAAACCACTGCTTCATGAACAGCGACATTGGGCATAAATACCAACTATTCAGTGTTAGCTGTCTCAGTGACGAAGAAGTCAGTGAGAACAGGAATCTGGATACCTGTGTGGCTGAATATAAATTTCGTGCAATAGTGGTGGTCAATCAGTCAGGAAAACTCCGATTTAGATACACTGGTCATCCCTCTAATACCAAGCAACCATTTGATCCACGCGGCATCACTACAGACAGCCAGAGTAACATCCTGACAATAGACCGTTACAATGACCGTATCCACATCCAAGATCAGGACGGACAGTTCCTCTGTTACATTCAGAACTGTAATTTACGCGCTCCATATGGTTTATGTGTGGACATCAGAGACAACCTCTTTGTGGCTAAGCTTGTCACTGCTAAAGTGAAGAAAATCCAATATATATAAACAGTGTTAATTACACAGCTCTACAGTGTTAATTACACATCTCACAACAGTACCAATTGCATATCTAAACACATTGTTAACTACATATTTCAACATAATGTTAATTACACATATATAGAGTCTTAGTTACAGCTGAGTGTTAATTACATTTGCTTGTTAATTACAAACCTGTGTTAATTACAGCCCTGTGTTAATTACAGACCTGTGTTAATTACAGCCCTGTGTTAATTACAGACCTGTGTTAACTACAGACCTGTGTCTGTGATGTGTAATTAACATGTACTTGTGTTTGTGAGTTTACCTGGTAGAACACTGGACTTTTGCGAGAAGGGCTGACTTTTACATTCAACGGCTGACTTTGACACGAGCATAATATACGGAAACCTTTTCGTGACATATCTGTATGCATAGATAAATGATGAACTGCTGCAATGTACAGAAATGTGTAAGTTGTCCAAACATTTTAGAGTTGTTCCGGTTCATTTCCATACTTGTACTGTTTCTAAAACAGTAAAGTCTATGTGACTTAATATCCCCATACATGTTTTTATGTCACCTAACTTAATTAATGCAATTGGTTAACATCCGTCGTCGTGCGCCGTGCGTGAACACTTGACCATTCTTATCTTCTTCCTGATAACTGCCATTTAGTTTTTTCATATTTGGTATGAAGCATCTTTGGGACAAGGGGGTATAAAGTATAAATTTCAGGACTCCTGCACACCCGGGTCCATAAGGATGGAGCAAACATTGACCAATCTTAAAAAATCTCCCTTATGACCTTACATCTGTAAGAAAAACTGAATACATAGATCTGGTCATGTAGAACTGAAAGTCCTCTACCGAAATTGTACATTAGCGGGTGTGACCAGTCGACAGGGGATGCTTACTCCTCCTAGGCACATGGTCCCACCCCTGGTGTATCCAGGGGTCCAGGTTTACCCAACTATCTATTTTGAATAGCTTATAGGAGTTATGAAATTAATCACTGTTCGTTACCTTCACCTTTCATCCATGGTAGCCGTTCTGATTCCAGGACGGGGCCAAACTTGGTATTTAGTGTTTATGTATAAACATAGATCTTCTTCAATGATATGCCGTTTGCCTCTATATTTTAGATGAAACAGTTCCAGTTCCATCCCCGCCAAGTTCTGTTTTAATATGTCAGTATTGAAAAAAATCATCGGGGACGGGGACCAGACTTATAGCTTTCAAAACGTACTAGGATTACTTTTCAAAATTTACGTCCAGTATTCGTGTTTATTATCTATGTACTTCACATTGAATAGAATGAATAGATATAAAAAAAATCAACGGGGTTCGAATTGACTGCTACGTAACATGGCTATATCTACAAACGTAATCAATTAAAGATGTGAGTTTTCGGTTCACATGGGGCTTTAATAAATGTTTGGACAGAAATATACTGGGAAAATATGTTAGGAATTTTTTGATATCATGATGCAAGAATACAGCGACCTGCGCCGTGAATCAAAGCTTTTTATAATGGGTGGATCTGTAGCTCTCTGGTATGACCAAATATTTTCCCAGAGAGCTACAGATCTCCATTAGTGCAGATGGACATGTAATTCCGAATTGTCGGTATGCTTAGCATGCACTGTGTTGTGTTGTATATGTATGTGCTTGATTGAATAAAGTTGTATAACAACTTCATACTTTTTATGATAAAATAAAACGCAAAACTCCTGCATAATAAACTTACATTCGATTTTTCATGATGTAATGACATTTTGTAAAGTTTAAAGATGAATCAATGTATATGTGTGAGTTAACATTTTACACCTAGGTATGCATGCAAAAATAGCCTTGTGAAAGAAGTTAAAGTGGTTTGATAAGTAACAGGCCTACCGTAATAATATTGTAACGTGCAGCGATCTGAACACACTCGCCGTTGCTTCAATAGAGAGAGACTCTACCATTTCACTGGAAATGCTAGCTCACTATCGAGGCCAGAGAAATTCCCCACATACTGTCTGCTACACCCCCCCCCCCCCTGCTCAGGGAAGCTTCATCCCGAAGCTTAGCATGGGTCTTTTCTGATTGTTTAGCACCTCTTCAGCATCTGCCATTCACGACGACAACCGCTGTCGTCCCAGGACGAAACAAAGTGCGTACATGGACACAAAGTCCCAAACATACTCTACCTGAGCAAGCCTCTGGACAGCCAAACACCAGAGTCACTACGCTGCCACCATTTTGTAACGTGCAGCGGTTTGAACACGCTCGTCTTTGCTTAACGTGCGTGATCAAGAGATTCACTAAAAAATCTAGATCAAGAGGGAGCCAGAAGAAGTTCCCTATATAGTGTCCAACAATTCATCATTACATATAGTTAACGATACCGTGCTTCCATACCATACTCAGGTTTAAATGTCCAAGTCAGCCGTTCTCGCAAAAGTCCACTAGTCTCTCACTGCTGTTTAGTAATTATATATATAATCATTTGTGGACTCGTTTGACTGTGTTACTAGTTATTTATCTATCAATGAAAGGTGAAGATAAAGAACATTGATCAATCTCATAACTCCTACTAATAAAGGGGTCTCGGATTGACCTATAGTGGTAGCTCTGTATCATGTTTATATAATATATACATTGTAAAATAAAACACATTGAAATACATAATTAACAAACAGAATAATTAGTAGTTAATCACAAACAAACAAGTATATGTGTACATGTATAGATGTACTATAATTCAAGGCTACACACAAAATACTGACAAAGTGACTTAGTACATCACAATAACCGATTTAACTGTATTTACATTTCATTCAGTGGATTCATATGTGTTAAAAGGACTAGTATTGTATATAGATAACAGCCACATTAGTCAACAAAATATTGCATATTGATACATAGACTCTTCGGCACCTGATCCCACCTCTGATGTGTCCAGGGGTGCGTGTTTGCCAAACTATTTATTTTGTATTGTTTGTAGGAGTTATGAGATTGATTACTGTTCGTTATCTTCACCTTTCGTTGATACAAAATAATGAGTGAACATTATTAATGATAATTAAGTACATGTATTGTACAAAAATTCAATAAGCCATATAGAAGTGTTCAAAAGCTATTTGCACTCTTAACCCCATTTAGATCCACTTTTACCTTAAGGATGAATTTGGATCCTAAAATAGCTCTAAAGCTTTCATTGTTATTTCGGATTTCAAACATTTCGGTTGCGCATCACTGAAGAGACATTATTTGTCAAAATGCGCATCTGGTGCATCAAAATTAGTACCGTATAAGTTTTACATTATGACCCCTGGGTCGAGGCCTCTGCTGGTGGACTGTTAGTCCCCGAGGGTCTCTACAGCCCAGTAGCTAAGTACTTCGTTACTAGCTTGAAAATACGGATGTATATCTAATTGCTGTTACAAAATTCAGAAATTCATTTCAAAATTAAGGATTGTCTCCCTCACGCATAGCGCTTATCCTTAGACGAATTTGACTCCACTTTTTTGGCACACAGTTTCCCCCTAAAATAGCTCTAAAACTTCCATTGTTATTTCGAATTTCAAACATTTCGGTTGAGCATCACTGAAGAGACATTATTTGTCGAAATGCGCATCTGGTTCATCAAAATTGGGACCGTATAAGTTTTACATCCTTCTGTCCTGACAATATTCACATTACTAAAATGGCTATAAAGTATTGCAGAAAGTTTCAATAACCCGTATAGGAGAAGTGTATGCAAGCCATATTACATCTTCTACCCTCTTAGATCCACTATAATGTTTAAGAAAATAATTGGATCATCACGTCCTGACAATATGCAAATCTACAAATGGCAATGAAGCATTGCACGAAGTCTTGTGCCTGTCTTACAGGAGAAGTGTTCACCAGATTTTGTGACAGACAGACAAAAAGTACAAAAACAATATGTTTCCCCCTGGAAGAGGGGAGACATAATTAATCAATCAGACCCAAAGAACAACTTGACCACAGTATTCTCATGATACATCTATACACCAAGTTTCAGTTAGATCCCTGCATTAATAGCAGAAATTGAATAATGACAGAATGACGGACAGAACAGGTTAACACTACATGATGGTGGGGGCATGAAAATGGAACATTAACATTAACAAACCTGGAATTTAGAGTAGAGCTATCCAAGTCCTGCAATATGTCAGAGTATCAAGAAAATCAATCTACCAGACATCTCTAGTAACCGCTACATGTACACTGCAAAAATGAGAATTGAGTAACCACAAAATTACCAAGATTACTTCTTCATGTTATGTCTTTAGAACACAAATATCTACCAAAAAGTATCCTTGCAATAATTCTAAATCTATCAAAAAGAGAATATGCACTATCTGATGATGAATCTATTATCACTATTAATGTCCCTGCTGCTTTTGAGTAACTTCAGCATGTTAGAGGTCCATGGGGAGATACTTCTGACTTGGCACCGAGGTATATACCGTAAAGGAAAATCAACCGAGGCTCAAACTAGCAGTAGTCTTGAGTAGAAGATTTTTCCTTTACAAGAATTGTCAGTGACAAGGGCGATGTTTTATTCACGAATTTGCTAGCCTCACCTGATATACCAAATCGACCCATCTTTAAAAAATGCATCTAAAGATGAAAAAATCACTTTTTTAAGACCATCACAATGGTTCATAAAATTCAGATAAGAATGATGTAGGGAAAAGAAAGATAACTCTGATATAACACTACATCCCAGACTAGTACAGTTTAAACATTTCAATACATTGAACAAATCCATCTTAACTATTGGGATAATTACATACTAATCATAGACCTGTTCTTCTTAAAACAATTTTCAAATTTTCTTTGTTGAAATTGGGCCCAACGGTTTTACAGAAAAAGCCGAAAATGTGTAAATGTTTACAGACAAACGGAGAGACGGGTTGCAGAAAACCAATGATCAGAAAAATGAACCTCAGCTCGAACCTGGTTTCTCCACGACGGGGCGGTTTTCTCGGACGAATAGTTCTTATAGCCATCAACAGGCTACCTCGTCATAAAAAGTAAAATCTACAAAAGAGATCTACATTTAGATTCTAACACTCCTAACATCATTGAAATTTCACTAATTTTTAATCCATCGTTTTCTAATCTTGTAATCACTTCTTTCTTATCGGATGACAACTCAACTCAGCTTTGTTTACATCACAATTCACTAGAGCAGACGATCTTTCATACGTCATTCACACGGAAATATTTTTTTTTCTGATTTCGGGGATAATTTCAAAGTTAAAGTTCATTAACAACAGCATAACGTTCAGTATGACCGAATTGACCGCCATTGTCCATGGCACGACGATGAACATGATGTATATAAAACTTATACGGTACCAATTTTGATGCACCAGATGCTCATTTCGACAAATAATGTCTCTTCACTGATGCTCAAGCCGAAATTTTCAAATTCGTCCAAGGATCAGAGCTATTCATGAGGGAAATATCATCCTTAATTTTGAAATGAATTTCTAAACTTTATCCCAGCAATTCTAAATATACATTCGTATTTTCAAGCTAGTAACGAAGTACTTATCTACTGGGCTGTATCTATAAGCTTAGTGAGATATAAACAGACACAAATATATACAAGAAAATTCTGGGAAGGGGTAATAGGAAACGTGTGCGCAAAATTGTTTCAGCACAGAATTCAGCCCTAAAGTATGTAAAAGAAATGTGATGGAGTTCACTGGATATTCTAAAATATATGAATGCGAAAACACAACAAACTGGTTGAGGATAAAAAATGACACGTGTGTTCTCTGTTTCACCACTCTCATATTCACAAGTACATTCCCGCAGAAATGGTCACATGATTCCTGCTTTTACACACTTTTGACGAGGCCTCAACGAGGAGTATGACTCAGTCTAATCTCGGCTGAGGTTCGGTTCGGGTGAATATTTGGACTGACAACTTCACCGAATCTTGGGGCGGTCCTTCATAATTCATGTCTAGAAATTTACTTTCAGCTTTGGTTAAATTAAGGTGACACTGCTCTTTCGCTTCAAATAAGTTGTTGACTATCAAACAACGCTGTATCACTGTTAATGCTTCATTATTTACTGTTTAAAATAATTCCACCCTCCTGCAATGCCATCGGATTTTGAAAAATCAGTGATTTATTTAGATTTATGCATGATGGCAACTAAATTCTATTGGAGTCTTTTCCTATAGTTATTGTAAAAAAAATGGTTAAAATAAAATATTTCAAAAGTCGATGAATCATCAATTATCCGTTTCAAAATATTGAATCCAAGGGCAATAACTCTGTTTCTAATGATTTCTTTATCAAGTCTATAATGCGATGATTTCCTTTATTTTTCACAGACATCTTGTAGATCTATATTTTTGTGAAGATACAGTTTCATGAAATTGTTATGAATGCTACTATATCGTCATAACCAGTTTGTAGGGAATTTTAATAACGCTGTATAAGGAAAATTGCAATTTTCTGACGGTGATCTATGATTCTGTTTATGTACATCTCACGTCTTGAAAAGTGTGATGACCTATGTATTTTATTTGATAATTTGTTAGTTTTAACTATAATGAATGGAAATAAATACACATTTTAAACTTGTATCAGATAAAACTGAGTAAAGAGTTACCTTAAGTATGTTAATTACATGAAATGAATTATCACTAAATTTTCCACTCAAATGATGAATTCCATGGGGCAATATTTTATTTACCGAAATGAATTTTTTTTTATAGTTTAATAGTAGATATGCGGCGATACAATATATCAGTAACTTGATAAAGCACACCATAGGAACTCTTTAATTTCAGGAGATAAAATATTGTGCCATGAAAGTCATCATTAGAATGGGAAATTCAGTGACTATTTTCATTTTGGATTTTCATACCTACACAGTAAGCAAAGCAAAATTTTGTTACTCATGTACAAAGACGCTTTTCAAGGTTTTTTTTGTGTATGATCACCGATCACCAAAAATTGACCAGGGTAAGTGAAAATGACCTTGACCTTGTAAGATCGAAATATCATGTTAACCTTTCGACCTTCAATTTTTTTTTTACGTGCATCCATTGACTTTTCACACTGCGTTATAGTCCTTTACGTAATCCCTAAACCTGGACCAGGCAAATGGAGCATCCCGCATTCAAAATCAGTAGTAGAGAATGGCCTAACTATATGGTGGTATGACACGTCATATAGCATTTGACCTAATAACTTGTTTCGAAAATTGGATCATTATAACGACCACACCATTTCCCTAATGCTGGCTCTATACGAAACTATTGAAACCCCTGTAACACTAACTTATTTGTCAGTAGCTTGTCTCGATTTGAAATTGGAACATACGCAGAACATGCTCTAGCGTATTAAATCAGTTGACATAAACACCGCATTTAGGTGACAGTGGAATATTGCAACACAAAGATGGGAAGTTGACAATGGAGAAGCTGAAGTCATCTTATTTGTAATAAGATTGAGTTATTAGTTTGCTGTGGACATCTATGTTCAATCGAATATTCAAATATGAAGCAGAAGTATAGTAAGCCTTTTAAATATTTCTTTAAAAGATTGTTTTAAAAGACTGAAAAGCTTTTATAAAAAGGTATGCATGGTCTGTAGAACCCGTCCAGACAGTTCTAAGGATTTAAACTAACGAAAGGATTGCCCTGGCTATCAGTTTATGCAACTACAGTGCAGACAAACTATTTGTCATTTTGAATCATTCATTTCATCTAAAATTAAATGTTTAAGAAGCACAAACCTTCATCAGAGTCATTATATTAATATGTCAATCAAATTATGACCTTAGGATCAAGTTTTAGATAATTGAAATTAATGAAGTGTAAGATCAGTATACATGTGTATAAGGGTTTTTCTATCTAAGTTCACAAAATATAGATTTAAGTGGCGAATTGCTTGTCTCATCTTGAACTTTCAATTACATGTACATGAACTATGAATAAAGAAATGGATAATACAGTCGAATTATGTTCTCATTGTTCTAAGTGGGCTTTAAACCGAGTCTACACATTGATCATACATGAGGCATCTTTTAAAATTCAATCTAACATTAAATGCTTAAAAAGTAAAAAAAAAAAAAAAAAAAGTAAACACCTATATCAAATCGATCATATTGACATTTTATTTCACTTTTTTTGCGATCAAGTTACTGAGATTTGAAAGAAATCGAGTGTGGCTCAATGTTAAAGTGTATACATGATGAAAGAAAATCAGATGATGTATGCAATATTAAATTATTCTACTTCACAGGGGGGTACTCAACCTAGAAGCGTCGACCTAAATTCTTTCAATTAACTTAAAGGGTCTCCATGGCCGAGTGGTTAGAGCATCGCGCTCAAAATCACACGGCCTCTCACCTCTGGTCGGCGCGGGTTCGATTCCCGCTAGCGCATGTAAGTGAGAAAGTTTCCCAGATTACTTTCGGAAGGTCGGTGGTCTCTTCCCAGCTACATTGTATCTGGGTTCTCTCTTCCACCAATAAAAACTGGGCGACACCAGATAACTGAAAAATTGTTGAGTGTGGCGTAAAACATCAATCAATTAACTGAAACTTCACAAGTCGTTAAGGTAAAGTTCCACAACATTAGAGCTATGCATGGCACTCGTGAATACTACTGTTCGAGCTCAGTTTTCAGACCCTCGACTTTCATTCTCATGTTTGACAAAATGTTGAAGACTCCCACAAGGGCCACACCACTGACCCCCTTCTCACAAAATAATCGCTCTAACCACTGCGTCACTGAGACCGGCACACCATTACAGAGATAATTTGACCTATTTGCTTTTCATTCATGACGTAGAGATATAAAGGGGGTCATTCATAGTTATATGGAAATTAAATTGCTTATTAATTAAATTGCTTATTAATTAAATTGATTCTGGGTCGTTGTATCACTGACACTTCGCTAGACTTGGAAATCTAGTTGTTTATTTGATTGATATTTTATTTGAATGTAAATGTTCATTGTTAACGAGTTGTTATTCAACTCATGCTTCACATTTATACCAATATATATCTGGACTTTTACAAATACTTTTCGTAACACAGTGAATGGAAAAATATTATAGAATATGATAGTTTTGATCGAACTTGTTCTCAGCTTCCTATTTCGTTATAAACGTTAACAAGACGGCGATATTGCCCAAAGCGATCACTATAATGGGTTGGTCTGGTCACTGAAGATGACCCACTAGTCAACAAAATTAAAAAGTAGAATTGAAACGTATGGGGAAACGTAAGGGGTTTTGCTTTGCTATAGTGTAAAATACTATTAATGAAAGTATACAAAGAGTGTTGATTTAAAAGATTAAACTCATAATTCTTTACTTGATGCGTGTATCAAGCGAAAAATTGGATGGGAAACTTCATCAATGCGCATTGTTTGGGTTTATCTAGAACGCTGATCGGAATCTGTTAAAGTCTAATTATTCACACAACCTCTAGCTATTTTCATGCCGGCCACGTGTATCTAAATTTTATGTAAACAAAGGATGAATATAACACAGAGAGAACTCTGGGATAGATTAAAGCATTCTATAATCAGCTGTTTCTTTACAGGATTTTTATTACATCCACGTAATATTAATCATAGTGTCAAAACTAACAACAGCAAATCAGATAACATCATCATTACTGATCATTCGTAATTAAACAATCAGATAACATCATCATTACTGTCATTTTCTCGCAAGAGCATTTCTCTCAATCTTTCATCCAGGATACCAAATATGATTCTGTCTCTTATCATTGAATTTGTTTGATCACCGTACTCACAGTTTTTAGCCTTTGTTTTCAAATCGTTGACGAATTGGTCGAGGGTTTCCCCTTCGGTTTGTTTTCTTTCCCAGAACAGGTACCGTTCAATTAGTGTGTTTTTGCGGGGCATACAATAATCTTTGAATTTATCTAAGACTGCTTGAATTTTTTCTTTGTCATCATCTTCCGTCCAGGCGAAATTATTGAAGATTTCTATATCTTCCTCCCCGATGACGTGAAACAAAATGGCTACCTGGATTTTTTCATCCTTCTTATCTTTTCCGCTTGCCTTTAGGTACAGGTCAAAGCGCTGAGACCAACGTCTCCAGTTTTCGGACAGATTACCGCTAAATATTAGCACATCAGGTGGTCGAAATTCATTCATATTGTCTATATTTCATCAGTTTTTTCTGACACCATATGATATTTTGTAATACCACAAGTCGACATAACTGTACCACATTTAATACTGCTGAATTTTGATTGGTTACACAATACTGTGCATGCGCACTAAGCCAAATGTATTTATACAAACGAATGCGTATTCCCCAACTAAGAATAGATTACGCGTACAGATAAAAGTGTAAACATAATATGACTGTCGGATCCAGCTCTATATGGTATTGGCCGTCGAATTTTCCTAAGCCATGAAAAACTTCTTTTTCGGCTAGTAGCGATTTCATTGTCACATTTTCATTTTGTTTTTTGACAACTCCGATTCTTGGGTTGAAAACTTGTTCGCAGATGAACTTGGTGAAGAAAGTAGAAGTTGTCAAAAAACAAAATGAAAATGTGACAATGAAATCACTACTAGCCGAAAAAGAAGTTTTTCATGGCTTAGGAAAATTCGAAGGCCAATACCATATAGAGCTGGATCCGACAGTCAAGCCAGTGATCAATCCACCCAGAAGGGTACCACACACAATCATGCCGAGACTAAGGAAAGCTTTAGAAAAGTTAGAGGAAAGCGGTGTAATCGTGGCAGTCGAAGAAGCAACAGACTGGGTTAACAGTTTAGTGATAGTTGAGAAGAAAAATGGAAATCTTAGACTGTGTCTAGACCCGAGAGACCTTAATAAGGCAATCAAAAGACAACATTTCAAAATGCCAACTGTACAAGAGATTGCTTCACAACTTAATGGGAAATCGCTCTTTACAATCTTGGATGAAAAAGATGGACTATTCTCCTGCTCAACTGTTAATGGGAAGAATGCTTAGAGACATCATACCGACCAATCCGAAACTTCTTGAACCGAAAACACCGGAAAATGCGAAAATGATGCTGAAACAGAGACAACAAAAGCAAAAACTGTATTACGACAAAAGTGCAAAGGATATGAAACCGCTCGAACTCGGAGATCCAGTGCGATATAGATATGGCAAAACTTGGGAACCAGCTGTTATTGTGGAAAAACACAACTCACCAAGATCGTACATTATATCAACAGAAAGTGGACAAACATTAAGAAGAAATCGTAAACATATAATGAAAACTAAAGAAGAACCGATTCCGATTGCAGACGAGGAAGATCACATCGTGTTACCGAAAAGTCAGAATGAACAACCCGAAGGCCGTGCCGAACAGCAAGTTCCGAGTCCAAGACCTAAAAGAACAATCGTGAAACCAGCAAGGTTCAGGGACGATAACTTTATTCAATGAGGGAATCTTAACTGGAATAGTGCTTGTCCGCTCACTAGATAATGAGGGAATCTTAACTGGAATAGTGCTTGTCCGCTCACTAGATAATGAGGGAATCTTAACTGGAATAGTGCTTGTCCGCTCACTAGATAATGAGGGAATCTTAACTGGAATAGTGCTTGTCCGCTCACTAGATAATGAGGGAATCTTAACTGGAATAGTGCTTGTCCGCTCACTAGATAATGAGGGAATCTTAACTGGAATAGTGCTTGTCCGCTCACTAGATAATGAGGGAATCTTAACTGGAATAGTGCTTGTCCGCTCACTAGATAATGAGGGAATCTTAACTGGAATAGTGCTTGTCCGCTCACTAGATAATGAGGGAATCTTAACTGGAATAGTGCTTGTCCGCTCACTAGATAATGAGGGAATCTTAACTGGAATAGTGCTTGTCCGCTCACTAGATAATGAGGGAATCTTAACTGGAATAGTGCTTGTCCGCTCACTAGATAATGAGGGAATCTTAACTGGAATAGTGCTTGTCCGCTCACTAGATAGTGCTTGTCCGCTCACTAGATAATGAGGGAATCTTAACTGGAATAGTGCTTGTCCGCTCACTAGATAGTGCTTGTCCGCTCACTAGATAATGAGGGAATCTTAACTGGAATAGTGCTTGTCCGCTCACTAGATAATGAGGGAATCTTAACTGGAATAGTGCTTGTCCGCTCACTAGATAGTGCTTGTCCGCTCACTAGATAATGAGGGAATCTTAACTGGAATAGTGCTTGTCCGCTCACTAGATAGTGCTTGTCCGCTCACTAGATAGTGCTTGTCCGCTCACTAGATAGTGCTTGTCCGCTCACTAGATAATGAGGGAATCTTAACTGGAATAGTGCTTGTCCGCTCACTAGATAATGAGGGAATCTTAACTGGAATAGTGCTTGTCCGCTCACTAGATAGTGCTTGTCCGCTCACTAGATAATGAGGGAATCTTAACTGGAATAGTGCTTGTCCGCTCACTAGATAGTGCTTGTCCGCTCACTAGATAGTGCTTGTCCGCTCACTAGATAGTGCTTGTCCGCTCACTAGATAGTGCTTGTCCGCTCACTAGATAATGAGGGAATCTTAACTGGAATAGTGCTTGTCCGCTCACTAGATAATGAGGGAATCTTAACTGGAATAGTGCTTGTCCGCTCACTAGATAATGAGGGAATCTTAACTGGAATAGTGCTTGTCCGCTCACTAGATAATGAGGGAATCTTAACTGGAATAGTGCTTGTCCGCTCACTAGATAATGAGGGAATCTTAACTGGAATAGTGCTTGTCCGCTCACTAGATAATGAGGGAATCTTAACTGGAATAGTGCTTGTCCGCTCACTAGATAATGAGGGAATCTTAACTGGAATAGTGCTTGTCCGCTCACTAGATAATGAGGGAATCTTAACTGGAATAGTGCTTGTCCGCTCACTAGATAATGAGGGAATCTTAACTGGAATAGTGCTTGTCCGCTCACTAGATAATGAGGGAATCTTAACTGGAATAGTGCTTGTCCGCTCACTAGATAATGAGGGAATCTTAACTGGAATAGTGCTTGTCCGCTCACTAGATAGTGCTTGTCCGCTCACTAGATAATGAGGGAATCTTAACTGGAATAGTGCTTGTCCGCTCACTAGATAGTGCTTGTCCGCTCACTAGATAATGAGGGAATCTTAACTGGAATAGTGCTTGTCCGCTCACTAGATAATGAGGGAATCTTAACTGGAATAGTGCTTGTCCGCTCACTAGATAGTGCTTGTCCGCTCACTAGATAATGAGGGAATCTTAACTGGAATAGTGCTTGTCCGCTCACTAGATAGTGCTTGTCCGCTCACTAGATAGTGCTTGTCCGCTCACTAGATAGTGCTTGTCCGCTCACTAGATAGTGCTTGTCCGCTCACTAGATAATGAGGGAATCTTAACTGGAATAGTGCTTGTCCGCTCACTAGATAATGAGGGAATCTTAACTGGAATAGTGCTTGTCCGCTCACTAGATAGTGCTTGTCCGCTCACTAGATAATGAGGGAATCTTAACTGGAATAGTGCTTGTCCGCTCACTAGATAGTGCTTGTCCGCTCACTAGATAGTGCTTGTCCGCTCACTAGATAGTGCTTGTCCGCTCACTAGATAGTGCTTGTCCGCTCACTAGATAGTGCTTGTCCGCTCACTAGATAGTGCTTGTCCGCTCACTAGATAGTGCTTGTCCGCTCACTAGATAGTGCTTGTCCGCTCACTAGATAGTGCTTGTCCGCTCACTAGATAGTGCTTGTCCGCTCACTAGATAGTGCTTGTCCGCTCACTAGATAGTGCTTGTCCGCTCACTAGATAGTGCTTGTCCGCTCACTAGATAGTGCTTGTCCGCTCACTAGATAGTGCTTGTCCGCTCACTAGATAGTGCTTGTCCGCTCACTAGATAGTGCTTGTCCGCTCACTAGATAGTGCTTGTCCGCTCACTAGATAATTCAGTATGAACTGTAACAACTTTATTTTCATTCATTTAATATTGAAAATTTAGATTTTCATTTTTTGAGAGACCGTCCGTCTAAGTTAAGCAAATTGTTTGTAACCTATTTTATCTCATATGACGGATGTCATATTATGTTTACACTTTTATCTGTACGCGTAATTTATTCTTAGTTGGGGAATCCGCATTCGTTTATATAAATGCAATTGGCTTAGTGCGCATGCACAGTATTGTGTAACCAATCAAAATTCAGCAGTATTAAATGTGGTACAGTTATGTCGACTTGTGTGTATTACAAAACATCACAATTACTGATCATTCGTAATTAAACAATTGATTTTAAACTGTTTTACTTTATTACATGACAGACAATCCATTGTGATAGTTGAACATATTTCAGATACATTAATTGTCGAAATGCGCATCTGGTACATCAAAATTGGTACCGTATAAGTTTTACATTATGACCCCTGGGTCGAGGCCTCTGCTGGTGGACTGTTAGTCCCCGAGGGTCTCTACAGCCCAGTAGCTAAGTACTTCGTTACTATCTTGAAAATACGGATGTATATTTAATTGCTGTTATAAAATTTAGAAATTCGTTTCAAAATTAAGGATTATCTCCCTCATGCATAGCTCTTATCCTTGGACGAATTTGGCTCCACTTATTTGGCACGCTGTTTTTTGGCTATATTTAGATCTAAAACTTCATAGTTATTTCGGATTTCAAACATTTCGGTTGAGCATCACTGAAGAGACATTATTTGTCGAAATGCGCATCTGGTGCATCAAAATTGGTACCGTATAAGTTTTACATACAGCAAAAGAAATAAACGGGTGGAATACAGTAGTATTACAAATCCTCACTTAAGCAATGCGCTCTGTTAACGTTTTTGTTACCTATCATGCCCTACCTTTAAAAACTAGTATTTAACCGTTGTAGAATCAGCATGAAGAAAAAAGAAAATTTATGGTCTCCCGGGAAAAAAAGCTGTTTCAGTGATTCACAAATCTGATAGTGACTGGAACAGTCCCCCCGAAGTGAAAATCACGGGTCTTCTGGACATTGCCTTTAAAACTGGGTCCCTTGTAGCAGGCGTAGGCACAGGGGCTAAGCCCGTTTTGGGCCCGAACCCTGTGATACCATAAATATAGAAAGGGGTCTAACTCTGACCCAGATAAAAAACTAACCACTCGCTTCAAATGCCTAAAAAATCTTAAATTAGGTACGCTATGCGTAATTTGCCGATCTCCTTGCATAGATTAATGTATTAACTACTTGCATGCCAAATTTCAAGTCACAGGTTCTTAAAATAATAAAGATATACGTCATCGTTCTCTTGATTTCACTTGTTTATTTTTACTAGGACATTTACCGGTCCAGGTCACGGAGTCGTTTCTCGGCTATGACAGCAGCGAAATTCAGACTAGTGTGCTGGTAAGAGACCACCGACCTTCCGAAAGTAAAATGGGAAATTATCTTACTTACCGACACGAGCGGGATTCGAACCCGCGCCGACAGAAGTGAGAGGCCGTGTGATTATGAGCGCGATGCTCTAACCACTCGGCCACGGAGGCCCCTATGTTTAATGGGAAAATATACCGTAAATCTGGATATTTTTGCGTCGATTTAATTTTGCGAATTTGAGTAAAAAGCCTATATATTTAATTTTGTGTTTCTTATTTTTGCGAATTCATGCTGGAGCTAAAAATAAATCGACAAATAAATTCCATCGTACGAATTTATGTCATTGATTCAGTTCTGTCAACCCAGCAGACATTTGTTTATATGTTGATAAAGACCCTCACTAGGCGTGGGTGCATTGAAAACTAAAATTTAATTATGTAATTAAAAGTAATGTCGAGCATGACAATATACCAAACTATCTACGGTATAGGATAGTCGATAAAACGTGAACCTGTATATTCGATAAAATCAACTTATTCTATTTCAAAAGTTTAATACAACTGCCATCGAATTGGTGGATCTTGATATTTTTTTACGGTAGAGTTATTTTTGAAAAAAAAAAATTGCGAATCCAACTGACTCGCAAAAACGCTAAAAATTAATTGACAGCAAAAATAACCAAATTTACGGTAGAAAACTGATGAAATACATTTTCTTTGAAATTGAAATGTGTCGTTTTTGCATGGCTGTTGTGTAAAAAAAGAATTAATATGCGAAACGTATTCATATTATATTAATCTTCTTACTGTACAACACTCAGGGTGTTTGACGATATTAATGCATGGACATTTAAGCATGGTAATTTGGATTGGGGGTTGGTTCCTCTTCTCTTTGAAACGCTGATCAGAAATCTTTTAAAGTCCAATTAGTCATACCATCTTTAGTTATTTCAATACTTGTCACGTGTTTCTGTAAACAAAGGATGAGAAACACGAAGAGAACTATGGGGGTAGACCAACGCACTGCTTTTTATTGCGTCCCATGTAATCTTGATCCGAATGTCAAAAATGACATAAACCACTAGATAACAATATCTTGACTGATTATCCTTAATCAAATAATGCTTCAAGTCATTGTTATAGTTGAACAAATTCGTATCTATACAATAAAGGAAAACCCAGGCTGTTTGCACTGCGATCTGTTTAAGTTTTGGTTACCCATCACGCCCTATCTATGAACAATAGTGAAGTACGGTTTTACAATTGGTAAGCAGAAAAAAAAATTATGGTCCTTCGTGAAAAAATGTAAATTTACGAAACAGCCGCATCTTATGATTATCATAAGTCAGATCTTAAGACACTCTTACGATCTATCTTATGACATAGTTTTGTGAAACCCGGCCCTGTGGTCAGTAGCTAAGTTTGAAGACTGTAAAATTTAATTGTTGTATCCGTATTTTATGTTAAGTACTGCATTACTAGTTGTGATTGATAAAAGTATCTTGTCATTTTATAACATTCTATCATCGGCTTTTCGTATTGGTGAAAACAATCCCCAATACATGTAATTTTGCAAACTCTGGACATTTACAGGATAAGAATAGACCTTGCACCCTGATCCAGGACGATACTAAAAATTCACTTATAATGTACAACTACAGATTTCTATTTTTATGGTAATTCTGAGAATTATCACCTTTTTATACGAACTAAATCTACTATAATGCTGTGACAAAGATTTGTATTAAAATTTATTTGAAATGATTCATTATGATGAGGTTTTTTGTTGTTTTTTTTTTTTTTTGTTTTTTTTTGCAAACCGGAATGTACTAGGAAGCTTCAGTTATGATTTGAAACTTGTACACAGCCTAACTAAAAGATCTTTTAAACACACTCAGCTATGTATTAGCTTATCCAAAACTTTGAGCCCCTATTGCAACCCCGTCTTGGCCCGGTGTGAATATAGTAGGGATGCAAGCATGAATACATAATATACATGTAATTGCATTTCCCTAATGTTTCGTTGTTTTTGACTCTATTTGAGAGAGAAAAATTAAATGTCGATCCCATGTTAATAAACAAGAGGCTCATGGGCCACAATGATCACCTGAGCCAGCCTGGTCCTGCTGTTCTTCAGAATGGTTTAAAACCCAGATTTTTTACCTTCTTTATTCCCACAAAATTCTTTAAACCCCTCTTATAACCTACCTTAGACAAAAGCGGTTAATCCACTGTGAACATAGGAAAATATTGTCCGCTCAATATTTTTAGAACCCTTTCCTTGACAGACACCAAACTTGGTACACTGGTACATCGTGAGGAGTGGATGTTGACTTCACATGGCCAAATGTCAAGGGTCAAACTGGATAAAGTAATGTGTTGTCTCCTATATTTTGAAAATCATTTGCTTGATTGAAACCAAACTTAGTATACTGGTACATCTTAAGGAGTAGGTGAGCCTATTGATTTTAAGGTAATATGGTCATTTATCAAGAGTCAATTCTTTCTGGACATATGAAGATGCTGTCCGCTCAATATCTTGAATTGTTTTGGCACTACTATCAATTAATTGATATAAGTGTATAACACTTTTCAATTTCGTACCGGGGGTGAATATATGTTTCTAAAACGTTTGTTGCATTCTGTAGATTCCCATGTATTGAAAACGTTTAATGGAACCATCATTGCGGTCCGACTTTACTCTTTGGGACATTGATCAGACAGTAGAATAGTGGGGCAAAGGAGCTGGCAACTTTTTTCTAACAATGTAATAAAATGCTTGTCATTTGCTTTTCAATAGTAATGAAAATGGTAAGAATGGTAGCTCTACGACAAGAATTAAAGACCTGTACCGAGGGATGAAGTTCGATAATAAAATTTGAGATGGTGAAGGAAATACCCACCACGATGTAAATAGTCAAAGTTAAGAAACGATGATGTCCTGATAAAATGCTCCCCTGGTTTGGAATTTTTAACATTAGGCGAAGTAACAGCTTTAACATTTGCTTGTTTATTAGACAAGTAAGCCATTAACTTTTCTTCTTTTACTTTGATGTTAAGTTCCTCTTAATTTCCCGAGGATTCCTGCAATCAACATCACCAATCTTGATTTCAATCACTTTAAATCTGCACTACCTGAGGATTGATGCATTCAACATCACCAATCTTACATGTTCATACAAAGCTTGTTAATGACTATTTGTTGTACACTCCCATCTAGAACATCCCCGTGTGGATACGGGTTAAAACAGGTTCTCAATACCCCTTGCTTGTCGTAAGAGGCGACTAAATGAGGCGGACCCTCGGATGAGAGCGCAAAACCCAAGGCCCTGTATCATCACATGTGGCACAATAAAGATGTCCCTGCTCAAAGGCCATGTTACACCCCTCATAGTCGCCCGTCCCAAATCGTCACCGGCGACGAATTGGGCCTAACTTCACACTCCAAACTGACGTTTTCCTTGCTGCAATTATTTGGAAACATCGTTTACATACAAACTGGCCCTGTTTGTTAACTCCTTCTCCTCTCCTCCTCTTTCTTCTTCTTTGGTCAATCTATGACCGCAAAAGGTCCTCTGGACCCTATAAGTAAGACATTTTAATCTTCTACTTCGTCTTTTACTTGTTCTGTTGTATATTTTTTTTAAATGATTTATTATGATCACAGTATTTGTTATTGTTGTTTTGGTTGGTAGTGGTTTTGTTACTATTGAAAGAGTTGTATTTGTTGTTATTGGTAGTGGTGGTGGTGTCATTGGTTTTTATATGATTTTTCCGTTCAGTTCTCCTGTGTGTGTGTGAGAGATAGATAGAGAGAGAGAGAGAGAGAGAGAGAGAGAGAGAGAGAGAGAGAGAGAGAGAGAGAGATGTATCCGACAATAAATCATTTTGCCTTTTGTTGTAGGGTCATTCTGCTGATCACGGGGTTGTTAGGTCTTGTGCGCGCACACACACACACACACACACACACACACACACACACACACACACACACACACACACACACACACTCTCTCTCTCTCTCTCTCTCTCTCTCTCTCTCTCTCTCTCTCTCTCTCTCTCTCTCTCAATAAGTAAATGAACAAATAAGCAAGCGAACAAATAAATGAAGCCTATGTGCTTAGTTCCATATAACCTACATACAAATTTCAGCTAAATCGGTTCACAAACACCAGAAAGACAGTCGGAAATAGTTCGCTATGATTACAGCTCGTGGCGCATTGAGCTCGCGATCAAAAGATATTTTATGTTACGGGAAGCACATGCCAGGAGCACATGTAACCCACATATCGGTTCACAAACAACAGATATATTGCAGAGTTGCTGGAAATTGTGCACAACACGCGGCGCTTTAAGCTCTCATTCCATAATTCTCATTTTTGGGGAGACATGTCAGAGGGTCACTTGTAATTTACATTTTTTGTGTACATTCAAAATTTCAGCCCGGTCGACAAACACTAGAGATATGAGTGCGGACAGACAGACAAACAGACGAAGTGAAACCTATGTACCCCCATATAAGAGGGGTATAATAAAATAACGTCTTTGTAATCTATCCTAAAAACGTCAATAAAATATTGGCGGGGACGATTTAGGACAGGCGGCGATTTGGGGTGAACTATAGTACATCCCAAATCATCGCCCCTAATGATAGTGCAATCTTGTCCCAAATCGTCGCCAGGGTGAAGATTTGGGATGCGGGGCGACGATTTAGGGTAAAATGTCATCCCAAAGCGACAATTTGGGACGGGGCGACGATTTGGGATGTAACAGCATATGCCTTTTTGCTGTCCTTCACCGGCAATGGTGACGTCTCCATAAAATTCTGTAACAGGACGTTAAACAATATACAACCAACCTATGTAAAACGTTGGTCCTCTATCGTGGTCTCATCTCATCTCATCTCATCTCAAAGAGTTAGAAGTCGAACAAACTTGACTGCACCACCTGAGGATACTTGGTCTTCAATAGGATTGACTATGGCCCTGTTGTTCATGATAAAAAATATTTCAAAGTTTAAAGAATTTATACCGTTTTGTGACCCAAGTCTACCTACTGCGGTCATTATATGAACAAAGGTGGACGGTTTATCAAGGTTTTGTTGTTTTTGATAAGGTTTTCCTATATATCCCCATTGTAAAACTTTGTTCTGTCACCCTAACCCCGGGGACAATTTTGAATCTACATTCATTAGCAAAAGTTTTCACATAAGTTCCAACTCATCTGTCCCATTGCTTCTTCAGGAAATATGTTTTAAAGATACGACCAATTTTCTTTCACTATTTCATAATTATTTTACTTTTTAAAAGGGTGTGACATATGCCTCCATTAACCTTGAAAATAGATTTCTGAGTCCTCTATGTATGGATTGGAGTGCTGCGTGTATATCAACTTTCTGGAATGTGTCATAAAAATCAAATATGTCTAGTTCTATATCGTATATACTAACTCTATCACAAGTACTGCAACAATTGATATAAAACACGCCACAAGTCAAAAGTCGACACAATGACAAGCAGCCTGATTGTTACAACATCCATCAAATTTACTAAATGTTGACTTCAAACGCGACTGTTGAAACCCTTATAAAATCAACTTATTTGTCAGTAGCCTGTTTGATCATACACAGGACATGATATTGCGTATCGAATCAGCTGAGAGACATAAACATCAACTACAACTGATAATGGAATGTTGGTACATATATATGCGAAGTTGATGATGGAAAAACTGAAGTCATGATGCTGATTTCTTATATTGCCGTTATTGTCTACCTTCAATAAAATTCATAAATGAAAGATGAAGATAACGAACAGTGATCAATCTCAGAACTCTTATAAGCAATACAAAATAGAGAGTTGGGCAAACACGGACCCTGGATATACCAGAGATTGGATCAGGTGTCATCCCCAGTCGGCCACACCCGCTGTGTGTCATATATTTTGACAAGGTAAACGGAGTTACCCATAATCAAAATCAGAATGTAAAGAACGGCTTAAAATTTGTATGAAACACGTCAGAGCATTTGACCTAATGACAGGTTGTTTTGACAAACTGGATCGTTATAACATAAATTAGCATCTATTAACACAATTCCAATCTTCTCTCTTGTCAAACTTCACTTATAAACTGACAGAAAGTTGGCTAGATGCAATGGATCGTGGTGAATTAAGTCATTACATTTATAGATTATAGACATTTATAGATTTCAGTAAAGCATTTGATTTGGTTAATCACGATATTCTTCAGGAGAAAGTACTTCAATACCAATTTGACCATATGACTATCAAGTGCTTGAAATCGTACCTTTAGAACAGGATACAATGTGCAAAATTTAAAACTCGTGTTTCCGAGATCTTGCCTTTCACAACAGGAGTTCCTCGAGGTTCTAATTTTATCATAAATAAATGTCATCCTGTTACATGAAAGTTGAAGATAATGAACAGTGATCAACCTCATAACTCCTATAAAGGTGAATATAACTAACAGTGTTCAATCTCATACCTCCTACAAAGGTGAAGATAACGAACAGTGATCAATCTCATAACTCCTATAAGCAATACAAAATAGAGAGTTGGGCAAACACGGACTCCTGGACAAATCCGAGGTTTGGTCAGGTGCCTAGGAGGAGTAAACATCCAAAGGTTGACATGATTGGTGAAGATGTTACACTACATTCTAATGTTCATAGTAAGAAATGTCTAGAAAATGTACTCAATTTAGATATTTTGGGACAATTTACTTTACACCAATCACATTGACTCAGTATGCAAAAATGTAAACTACAAATTATTTACACTACGCAAGATAAAAAACCTTTCTACATACCAGAAAGCTCTACTACAATGCATATATTCTGCCGTCCATTAACTACTGCTTGACTATTGGGAAATACATCCAAGCTTGGAATGGAAAGATTTTAAAGTTACAAAAAGGGCTGCAAGGATAATTCTGGATGCAAGTCCAGATTCCTCTTCTAAACCATTGACTTACACCGTCTCGCTGTTCTAGAGAAGATTTGTAAAGATTTCCCTTATATCCATGTATTATGTCAGGGGCGTAGCTTCGTTAGGCTCAAGTAGGCACGTGCCTACACATTTGTTTTCTTTATTTTCAAAACACATTTTTGTCCATAAATGTTTGCAAAATATAAGTTGTTCAAATATATTTCTAGTATTTAAAATCGAATATAAAATTATCATTCCGTCGGACCTTTTCTAATTATAATGTATTCTAAATAATGGTTATATTTTTTTTTTTAAACTTTGGTGATCACAATGACTCGCTCTCGAACTTAACAGTTTAAATTTTTCAAAAGTTGTACAATATTTAATGTCTGTTGCAATCATTTTGATGCTCAGAGTAGTCCAAACGAGTCCTAATATTTCAAAATTTTCTCGGGGGTGACCCGCGACCCCCCCTCCCAGCGAGAGGGGGTCGCCTCCTCCTGAACCTACCTCGGTGAAATTTTCAGCTTCATCTTTCGTGCCTACACATTGAAACAGTCCTAGCTACGCCCCTGTATGTAACATTAGGTCCTTGACTTTTGCCATAACTTAACTCCTTGGTCCATTAATTAACCTGAATTCAGAACATTGACATCTTGATATGTTTTAGCGTGACCCCTCTACTCTTGAAAATGTGTTGTTTCTCATCAAAAACTTTGGTTCCCTATATAACCCAACCACTTTAACTACATAGAAGTGTTGCCATATTTAATCAGCGATCCTTGAATTTTTTTTTATCCCCCCCCCGGGGTCATGATTTGAAGATACTTGAATTACCAGTACCTAATTATAAGGATATCACAGGTGGCAAAGGTTTTGACAGAATATTTAGAAAATGGATTTATTCTTTATTAGGATAAACATATTATCAAAAAGTGTTCATTTTGAATGCAAGGTGAAGATAACGAACAGTGATCAATCTCATAACTCCTACAAGCAATACAAAATAGATAGTTGGGCAAACACGGACCCCTGGACACACCAGAGGTGGGATCAGGTGCCTAGGAGGAGTATGAACTTAAAATGTCTCCCCATCGTCGCACTGAACGTTTACCATCCTTTATGATAACACGATTGTAGATTTTCATTCAACATATCTGCAGTGATACTCGAAAATACCCTTTTCCTTGAAGAAAGTTCGTAAAACATAATTATTTTTCCTTCACTTGTTGTGTGCCGACTTGTAAGCCGGAATTTTTTTATCCGACACGGCTCGATTTTTTCCCCGTTATTATCGCTGATGTTTCCGTGCGTGCAGCACGCAAGCAGAGCTTTCCTCGTCTCCGTTCTGTACAGTCATACTGTCTTGTTACAGTTGTTTTTATCTGCCCACAATGTAAGTATTCTATATTTTTGTCATTATAAACATTGTATAATGTTCCGTATTATTCCTGCTGTGGAATTTCCTTTTTATTTCTTCTAAAATGAGTGAAGTATAAGTTTATTTCGCGAGAATTCAGGGTGGCTTGTTATTTTATTTCTTTCGTATATGTTCGTTAAATATTTACAAACCTATCTATTTATATGAAACGAAGTTATACCAAACGAAGCTCGGACGGGCCGAAGGTTCTAAAGGTAACACGTATACGTAAAATAAAAAATGAGAAAAATCTGCAAATGAATACAGATAATCTCTATACATGTATACGTTCACTGAAAATTTTGTGATCCATATGAGCGCCGCCATTACGCTTTGTTCATTAGTTGCTTCTACAGTTATTCGTGTTTTAATTTTGAATGCCAAAAATACAAGACTAACGTGCAATTTGTAATCCAAACACCCAGTTTGTTAAAAATGAATGGTATGATTATTATTGTTACAGTCTTTAGCCAATCATCAAATAGAAAAACAGTAATACGACTAAATAGATGAACGAGTTCATGAGTTTCGTTAATAAAAATATACGATATATTTACGCTTACCTTTTACCACTTTGAATTTATTGGTTAATTTTGTTTTGTTTTAACTGTCTTTTAAATTGCAAACGGGGTTTTTTGTTTATAATTGTTTGATTTGAAAGAGAATAATGTCGAGGCTAAATGTGACGTCACAATCCATGATTTACGTCGGCTGGCGTTATATTCCCCGCTTTAAATGAATAGGCGGATCCTGTAGAACTGTTATCCTCGTATATCCCCCTTTAATATTTAGATGTTATTGGGCGTTTAATTAGTGCAAGGAAAATTTCATAAATGATATATATTTTGAAATGAATTATTGTTTATAATTGTTTGGTTTGAAAGACGAAGAAAAAAGTCAAGGCTACATCTGACGTCACTATGCACGGTTTACGTCGGCTGGTGCTCTATTCTCTGCGTTAAAGGAATAGGCGGATCCTCTGATTATCCTCATAGATATCCCCCTTTGATACAGAGCGTTTAGCGCAAGGGGAATTTCATAAATAATACATATTTTTAAATGAATTGTAATTTACCGTACTGAACAGAATTATGACTATCACCAGGGACACGCCAATGACCATATCATGCTTCGCTCGGTCCAACGGTCACACCGTATATATTATGTATGCTTATCTATTGTGTCAAATTCATTGCAAATAAGATACTTTTCAGATTTTCATAACTAGTTCATTCTAATTGAACTTTAATATTTCTGTGCATTGTACATCATAATTACTTTATCTTTATATACTGTAAACGTACTTTTTTCCACGGGTTCATAAGTCCGCGGAATCACAATTTCTGTTTATTCCGCGGGTAGAAAATTGGGCGGATTTCTTAGATTGCCACTGAATGTTTTTCATTTACTTTAAGTAAGCTGGGATAAATTTCCGCGGAAAATTTGTGACCGCGTACATAGCGTAAATTAATACCGCGCGGAAAAAAGTACTTATACAGTATTTATTGTAGCTTTTCACCGTTCAGATGGTCAGTCAGCCACGCAATCCTGCATATATACAAGCATACAATCAATCAATAAAGACATAAAACTGGTTAACTAGCTGTTATGTTATGGAGACAGCATATATTGTAATCCCAGATGAAGCACAACTAAAACGCTGATAAACAAAATTACCTTTATTTACGTATGAATGTGTACTCAGCTCATTTAGAATAAAAACTAAACAACAGTCCTATGGTTCACAAAAACAATCTTTACATTTCTGCTGGTCATTTATCTCCCACATCACAATTACTTAACTACATGAAAACATGAAGGAAACGAACATTATTAATCCTATATCCTGTAAAGAATATAAAATTGATAGAAGGGCTAACAGGTACACATCAGGGGTAGCTTAATGCACACAATTCTTGATTTAAAGTTAACACCGGAATACAGTAGAAATCATGTTTTCAAGATTTACTCGTCTGACATACGTGTAATATTACTGTTATACTGAATACATTTATACAAACTAGAATTTAAACACTTAGAACGTTTTACTCACATATCAATACTCCTACATGCATTCATATAATTGCAAGAAAACCTGCAAAAGCAAACTAGTTAGTAACGTGAAGTATAAGTATAAGAAATGCAATATTGTGTCCCATTGAACAATATTTAAAATGATATCAAACATTTGTCATCTTAAACTGTTAATCAATGGTAACAAAGATTTTCACGATCATAAACATTGGTATTTTTATGACAATTTACACAAATTCAATGATAAATAGCCAATTATTCGTGTACCAATAACCAATGGAGAGTAGGACTCTGAACATGAAATTGGTGTGTATAAACATCAGGAACTTACATATACCTGCAGAGATTTACTAGTGTATCAAAACAACAAAAGAATAATATGATATCCACTGTTACTTATTACTGCAGACACAAGCGGGAAAATCAAAAACAAAAGAATTCGTTAACACAATATAGTGACTATTACCGACAGACAAGTAAATGGTTTTATTCCTATAAAGAATACAAAAGTAAGGGTAAAACAAACACAGACCCCTGGGTATTCCAGAGGTGGGATCAGGTGCCTAGGAGGAGTAAGCATCCCCTGTTGACCGTGAGCCCTATATCGTTTTAAGGCAAAGGGAGTAACCCGTAGTCAAAATTAGTGTGTAAAAACCGACCTTACGATTGGCATGAAACAAGTCAGACAGTATTTGACCTAATGACAGGTTGCATTGGTAACTTAGACTGTTATTATGACCATAGAATTTGCGAAATGTTGACGTTTAACAAAACTGTTGAAACACCTATAACATCAACACATTTTTCAGTAGCCTGCCTCGTTTTAAAACTTGATACACAGAACACGTTCTTGTGTATTGAATCGGTTGAGAGGCATTTATAGTATTACTACAGTGACTTGACCCAAAAGAGTTGAATCCCGTCAAGTTGACAGGCGTGGATCATCAGATCAAACGAGACACAACGCATCGAGTTTGATATGATGATCCGCGCCTGTCAACGAGACGTTATCCAACTCTCCAGATAAAGTTACTTTAGTATTGATAAAGGCATTATATACCTCCTTTTGTATTTTTAAATCCACGTTTATAAGATAATAAATGTATTCCAAATTATCAAAAACGCAAACATAAAGTGAAATCATTTTTAATGTAGTACGCAGTTTTGTTTGTGACGCGGTAAATAGTTCCACCTACAGATGTATTGTTTGTTTGTGACGCGGTAGATATTTCCCATGCACTGATGTATTGTGACGTCATCAGTTTCAGAGAGACATGACGCAGATTCATAAAACCACAGTGTGGTGATCCGGAAAGTCGGATCACACTCTGAATTTTACAGTATCAAAAAAAGGATGGATATATGATAAATATAATTCATATGCAAGTGGTGATGAAATACTACTGCATAGATATGGAGTTAACATCAATCTTCAATAAAATAATCAAGTATATATCGGATGTGGAAAACTTCATTCGAATGTATGGAATCGACATTTCAATGAAAATTAGTATTGTTGATAGATAAAGCGTCGTCGATACATCTGAATGTTGAGTTCATGGCCACAGCAAGATATTCTCTTCCTTCTCATGGTAGAAGCTTTTGAATAAATTCTGCCTTCCAAGAATTTAAAAATAGGTCAGGTAGTAAAGGAGTACAATCCGTGCACATTAGAATTTCAACAAACTGTTGGAAGAACTGGTAACCAAAGACTACGGATATATTGTCAATGAGGAACTCCAGCATCCTTTTTAATATTAACTTCAGAACAATTGTATGTTGAATCAGAGTGGTGTTTAACAATGTAATGAGATAATGAAGACCTATCATTGTAATCTGATTCCCCAATTCAACAATTATATATCACGGAGAGTTTAAAATTCAAAGAATGTGGCATGTAGACGTTACAGTTCTTTCTTCATTGTGCCGAATATATGGATGTGTAACCAATGACCTTCCCCTATTGTCATAAATATTGACATCAGCATCATGTCCAATAAGGCATTCTACGACAGACTCGTGACCGTTTCTGGACGTCAAGTGTAATGGAAACATTCCGTCTGTGTTACATTGATTACAATCAGCGCCATGTTTCATTACAGTTTTGATAATCGACGTGACCATTTTGGGCTGCACAATGTAGTGATGACCAACCGTCATTTTCACACTTATTGACATCAGCACCATGTTCAATAAGATATTCTACGACAGACTCGTGACCGTTCAAGGACGCCAAGTGTAATGGAAACCATCCATCTTTGCTACATTAGAGAGGTTAAGCAACTGACCGTGTACGTCTACGTGTACTTGTGACTAGGGGAATCCCCTCTTTTATTGCGTATTACGTCATCATTTTCGCACACAACGTCATTCTACAAGTTGTACACAACGCGTAGAGCTGAGAGTACACGGGGGTAAGAACTTGTAACATTTTAAGCTCATTATACAACGATTTTGTGCAACATATGAATTTTGTAACAATCTAGAGGATTTATTACGCACGAATGTTTACCTGAACTGATCATTGTCATAGAAATATTTGATGAAAAATTATTGTAAAATTACCCTTGTAGACCGGTGTCTACATCACAGATCATATTATTTAGGGAAAAAAGAAAGCTTGCTAAGTCTATATTGATGGATGAATTGATATATGTGACAGTTAAATCAAAATGCAAATTGATATATTTAAATAAAATTTATTCCATGTTGCCGGGGGGGGGGGGGGGGGGGGGGGCTCGCCCCCCGGCAAGCTATAATAATTGTATTGTTTATCATTCAAATATATAATTATATATATATCATTATACTTTAGACAGAAATGAATACCGACAGGAAAAAACAGATCCGATTTAAACCTGAGGATGATCTACGGCTTTTAAGGGAAGTTGTCGGGAGTAATCCCCTGAGAAACAAAAACAAATGGGCTGAAATAGCTGAAACTCTATCAACATCGACTTTTATTCTGGACAGTAGACGAGTGAGAGAACGTACAAATCTCCTCATTGAACAACATAAACGAGAAACTAGGGAACATCTTAAAAGGTTTTCTCTCTCTCTCTCTCTCTCTCTCTGATACACCGCTTATCTTTTAATATTCTTGTCTTATTTTCCCCATGCCTGAAATATTTCATAATACCGTACACTAATATGTTCCCATACATTTTCAATACACTTACGTTCCTGTATATTTATTTTTTTAAGATCTGGTGTCGATGAAGATGTTTCGGAAAAAACAAACCTGCTGGACGATGTCATAGAATTGAAAAATGAAGAGGAGAGAGAGAAGAAAGAAGAAAAAGAAAAGAAGGACAGATCAGAAAATTTAGGGAAAGAAATCAGGAAAAGGGCACTTGAATGCCTTACACCAAAGAAAAGTATGAAAATATTATTGTGTCATTGTATTACAAGGCTCATGTGATTTGTTTGGGGGAAAATGCATTGATTTGTCGTGTAAACAAATTCTTTCATTATACAGCCATATATATTTTTTGTTTGTTTTTTCAGACGACGAATGCGATTTGCCAGTACTCAAGAAGAAGAATTCGCAGACGTATCTTGTGGACTATTTAAAAGAAAAATCAGAAAATGAGATATCTATGAGAAAATCAGAAATGGAAGTAAGAAAAGAAGAATTAAAGTTGGAGAAGGCAAAGTTTGAAATGGAGCGAGAGGAACGGATGCAGAGAATGGAAATAGAAAAGCAAGAGAAACTTGCTTTCATTGATTTACTTAAAAAATTAGCGAAAGATAACTAATCATAAAAACTGTTCAGAAGTGTAAAATTTTATTCCAGATATTTGTTTAATTTATCTGAATAAACTAAACCATTAAAGTCAGTCTTGTTCATATATGTGTCCACGTTACAACACACATTCTATACATTTGAACACATTTAGGCCAAATATTCCTGTAGTGATGGGGGAGACATATCAAAGAAAGTGCCAGTTTCGCTCCCGTACAAAATAGTGTGACAATTAGTAAGGATTGAAGCTACCCTATAGTACTTTCCAACAGGTTGTAGATAGAGCTTTTGATTTTTCTTGTAATCTAAAAAAGAAAAGAGAGTTAAGATTTTGCCAAAAGTCCATTCCACGCAGACTCTCACTGCGGACATCCTTTTGTTAAATCGCAGTTGATTTGCAGTAATTACACCTCCTCGAAATGGGGGAATTATGTAAGGCGATAACGGGTACGCAGGGTCGCCGTAGACAGAGTAGACATCATTGTTTGGTTTTGTCATATGTTGATACATCTGGTATTCAACGTTGCTTTCCCTTAACATACCGGCATCATGACGACGGCCTTCAACCGGGCCAAATAGATGCGCAATCATACCATCAGGTGTCGTTATGCACTGAAATTTTAAACCGTGTACTCTTTTGTGACCATTAAACACCACCTGCTGATGAGACTGAGGTCTGCATATCGGTCTGACAGTTCCGTCAATGAACCCCCAGCAATTGGACAGAGACGCTCCACATCTATTCACGACTGCTGCCATTTCATCCAGTTTTGCATGAGATAACCAAGGCTGATTTAGGTTTTCGAGGAGATGTCCATGTATTGTATCTATGCAATCAAGGACTGAGTTGAAAATATATGACAATTCAGCAGTTGATCTTCCAAATACATGGGAAAGATCCTCTAATCTATTTGGGTATGCCAATCTTCGTATGAGAATACACAAACCTTCTATTCCTGAACATACAGTCCTGTTTTTACATACAATTTTGTTTGGAATATGCAGTGCTATTCGTAATCCTAGCAAATCATCTTTTTGAAACCGGAATAACAGGCGAAATTGTTCGTCGTTCAATTCATCCAGGTTTAATCGGTGATAAATCGATGCCTCTTTTTCATTGCTCATGCAAGACAAAAGTAAAACATCATCATCGTCTGTCAGAGCTGCAAGCAACATCATATTTTGCGCCATTTTTTTTCTTTGATCTTAACGCAGTAAACCCTCTTTTGATTCGTTTATTTGCACATTTGTATCCAATCAATTTATTTGTAATTAATGGTTTTACACGTACGCGTACACGTACTGTTTGTTAAACGTAACATTACGTTGGATGCGTGTACTTGTAAACATACTTCTGTTTGTACACGTACGCGTAGACGTACACGGTCAGTTGCTTAACCTCTCTATTGATTACAATCAGCGTCATGTTTCATTAATGTTTCGACAGCCGACACGTGGCCTTTTATAGCTGCAAAATGTAGTGAAGACCAACCGTCATCGTCACACTTATTGACATCAGCACCATGTTCAAGAAGATATTCTACGACAGACTCGTGACCGTTCAAAGACGCCGAGTGTAGTGGAACCTTTCCATTTTTCTTACATTGCTTACAATCAGCTCCATGTTTCATTAATGTTTTGATAATCGACACGTTGCCATTTTGGGCTGCACAATGTAGTGAAAACCAACCGTTATTGTCACACTTATTGACATCAGCACCATGTTCAAGAAGATATTCTACGACAGATTCGTGACTGTTCGAGGACGCCAGGTGTAGTGGAACCTTTCCATTTTTGTTACATTGATTACAATCAGCGCCATGTTTCATTAATGTTTTGATAATCGACACGTTGCCATTTTGGGCTGCACAATGTAGTGAAAACCAACCGTTATTGTCACACTTATTGACATCAGCACCATGTTCAAGAAGATATTCTACGACAGACTCGTGACCGTTCAAAGACGCCGAGTGCAATGGAACCTTTCCATCTTTGTTACATTGGTTACAATCAACGCCATGTTTCATTAATGTTTCGATAATTGATGCATGAGCATTTCCTGCTGCAAAGTATAGAGGGGAACAGCCGTTCTCGTCCGACTTGTTTATGTCAACATTATGTTCAATTAGTTTTTCTACAATGTGCAAATGACCACAAAATGATGAGAGGGATAGAGGAGAATGACCATTTCCATCACATTTTATGCAGTTAGCACCACGTTCAATGAGGTACGTTACTGTTGTTAGATCTCCAGTAATAGCAGGAACCGATAACGCGGGATAAAAAGAATTGTTTGAATCTAAGTGAGCACCTTCCTCAATTAAGTACTTGATAAAGTCTTTATTAGCACTACAGCAAGCAGCTATAACAGGGGTGATATGTCTGTGTTTATTTTCTACTTTTTGAAATTTTTTTGAAGGCACTGAATTAATATGTTCTTTTCCAATGTTTTTCAACACGATTTTAACGAGATCCAAATTCCCACTAAAGCATCCCAATACCAGTAGCCTTGTT